>NC_050447.1:54995381-55235381 GCF_903995425.1 Onychomys torridus
ACAATAAAGATTAATTTTTTTTTTAAAAAAAAAAAGAGGCTACAGTATTTCCTAACTACTATGCTTTTGGGTCTTACTTCTGCATCATCAAGTGATAGCCTGTGAGTACTCAATTTGGATCTGGATGGACAGAAATGAGAAAGAGCTGAGGAAGAGATGCTGTTGGGCTGACAAGGCTAGGTTGGAAAAGGTCATTTAGCTTTTGCCATCTCAGAATACTTGCCTTTGCATCCCTGAATAGCCAAATAGTATATGAGGAAGCCCAAACCAGCCCCTTTGGAGAGCCTGTCTGGAAAAGCACAGATCAACTTAAGGGAAGGGACTGTGGATCTGCCACTCTAAGCTCTGAATATAACCAAGGACATTTGGTTGACCTGGACTTGCAAAAACTATGATAAGTAACAAATTAATTGGTGCTTTGAGTCACTAAGTGTTGGAGGGATTTGTCATAAAGACATAAAAGGAGCATACACGAGAGACAGAGAAAACAGGCAATAGATTTAAATGAGCTCCAAACTGAAATCCATATGTGGTTTCCCCCAAGCTGCAAGTGCTGACATTTGACTTATATTTTCATATTAGTACTGCAAATGACCATGCCACTGGAGCTCCAGACTGAGGTGATCTTGACAGGCAACACGAGAAACAGTGCCAGGGTAATTAGCAGGTTGACTGCATTAATAATTTGCCAAAGAGCCTCAGAAGACAGCATACAACAACATTCTAAGGGGTTTTGTCTAACACTGACTTACCTAAAGATATGTCTCAATTTCACATACTCCTAAGGGTCACATGAAATTAAGGAAAACAACTCAGAAGTATCCATCCCAGAGTTGACTGAGCTTCAAAAAGGTGGCCAAGCTCAGTGGTCAGTGGCATGGCAGCCCTGGATTTTATTCTCCAGAAGACCCTTTGACTTTTGATTAGTAGATTGTTCTTCTTAGAGAATTTTCCTTCTTTGCTTTTTCTTTTCCCTTCCATAGTCTGGATTACAGGCATGC
The DNA here is from genome assembly GCF_903995425.1 of Onychomys torridus. Taxonomy (NCBI): domain Eukaryota; kingdom Metazoa; phylum Chordata; class Mammalia; order Rodentia; family Cricetidae; genus Onychomys; species Onychomys torridus. The sequence continues at coordinate 54,996,383 of NC_050447.1, forward strand.
ACAACCAGCACCAACTGAATCACAGCCTTAGCCACAGACTGTTTTATCTCTCGTTTCTTCATAAAATTATTCAGATTTTTGTTAATTTATTTTTTCAAAGAATTGCTTTTTACTCTTACTTTTTATTTATTTATTTTTTAAAGTTTTTTTGAGACGGGTTTTTTTTTTTTAAGATTTATTTATTCATTATGTATACAGAAGAGTGCACCAGATCTCATTACAGATGGTTGTGAGCCACCATGTGGGTGCTGGGAATTGAACTCAGGGCCTCTTGAAGAGCAGTCAGTGCTCTTAACCTCTGAGCCATCTCTGCAGTCCCGAGACAGGGTTTTTTTTTTTTGTGTGTGTGTGTGTGTAGTTCTGGTGCCTGTTCTGGATCTCACTTTGTAGACCAGGCTGGCCTTAAACTCACAGAGATCAACCTGGCTCTGCCTCCTGAGTACTGGGATTAAAGGCATGGGCCACCACTGGCTGGCTTACTCTTACTTTTTAATGAGTGTAACTTTTATAAACAGAAGAAAATTGTGAAATAAAGTTAAAATAAATGTTACAAATAATTTTAATAGTTAAAAATATAGTTCCCCCAGCTGGGTATCACACACCTTTAATCCCAGCACTCAGGAGTCAGATGCAGGTGGATTTCTATGAGTTCAAAGCCAACCTGGTCTACAGGGGGAGTTCCAGGACAGCCAGGGCTACTCAAGGAAACCCTATCTTGAAAAAAAAAATAAAACAACCCCAAAACAACAACAGCAACAACACACCATAGTTCCCCAAATATAGCCAGTCTTATAAAACATCAGAAATCCTCAATTTCACCTGGAAATAAAATTACACATTTAACACCATGAATCTCTCCTATCTAGAAATTCAAATTTCAAGTCTTAGAAAAGCTACTTTTACTCCTGGAAAATTATAACTCCACTGCACACCCTTCAAACTATGTGAAAAACGATCTGCTGTGTACCTTCACGGTTCACTAAGAACTCAGGGAGATAGAAGAACTCTGGAATCAGCTCCTTCACGTCAGTCATGGATTCGAATGATGAGAGGCGCCAAGTGGTGTTTGTAGAATGAAAAGTTCTGTCTGGAATGTCGAAACTCTGATCTGGGAAGAAATTCCAATAATACAATAAAGACACAAAGATTGTGTTCCATTTGAAGGTGCCCATAACTTTTGTTGCTTCAAAAATTACTGAAGGAATAGTCCTTTGTTTTATTTAAAATATTATTCAAATTCTTGGAATGACATTGTTTTCAACTATATTGTGATTTCATCATCTCTAAATAGAAGAATTTTTTATCATCTACTTGCTGAAATGACTACTCTCTTCTACCTAGTCAGAATGAAAGTTTCACAAAAGCAGGAGCCTAAGGGCCCACCCATACCCAGCACACAAACATGATCTCTTTATTAAAGTGAATGCATAATTTTAAAGAAGGGGAAATTATGGGTTGCGGAGATGCTCGGGTGGCAAAGTCCCTGCTACAAAAGTTTGATTCGACAGAAGTTTGATTAGAGCATGCATGTAAAACCAGGTGGGCTAGTGTGTTTCTGTAACTCCAGCACTGGGGTGGTCAATGTGTAGACAACACATAGAGATTCCTGGAGTTCACTGGCCACGCACATTAGCTGACTTGATGAGTTCCAGGTTCAGTAAGAGATCACGTTTCAAAAAAATGAGGAACAGTTGAGGAGGACACCTGTTGATCTATGGCCTCTATAAGCAGGCCCATATATGCATGCACCTGAAACACACACACACACACACACACACACACACACACACACACACACACACACACAGAGAGAGAGAGAGAGAGAGAGAGAGAGAGAGAGAGAGAGAGAGAGAGAGAGAGAGGCTGATGGGAGGGAGGGAGGGAGGGAGGGAAGGAGGGAGGGAGGGAGAATAGAGAGAATATAGTTTGGCACATGGTTCTTTCTTTACCAAGACTATTTAGATTTACTTCTTTTTTAAGGGTGGGGCCGCTGCTTTCTAAAATGAAACTTTTTAGGGTACAAAACATTTCATTATGACATTTTCCTACAGCATTTCACTGTAATTTTCTTATATTTGCCTCTTCTATCATCCCCACTTTTCCTTCCTCATTCCCATTACTGCCCATTGTCCTCCTGCGGACAGCCCCTCTTCTGTCTCTATGTTGTGTGTGTGTTGATACATTAGATTATGCATGTAAAAGAAAATATTCTTTATTACCTTTGTTCTCCTCCTCTTCCCTCCAGACTACTTCCTCCCTTACATAGTCCCCTTCCACTTCTACAACACACACACACACACACACACACACACACACACACACACACACACACACATACACACAGACACACATACACACAGACACACACACTCACACACACTCACACACACAGACACACACAGACACATACACACTTACACACATACACAAAACTTACAATACTGACACTGCTTTTCAGATGCACCAACTCTGAGCTTAAGCATTAACTAAAATTTTTATCAATTAATATAAAACTGAGCATACTCACTCCTGTTCATTTTTTCTGGAACAGACTATTAATGACAAAGAAGTGAGTGCTGTCCCTGTATCTTTTCTGTGAACAATCACAGGCCTGGAAGGCCAGTTTCTGAGAAAACCAGCTGTGTATGTTTCTTAGGGACCAGGCTATATTGTCTAAAGCGCCTCTGCACTTGCTGGAATCTGAGCACATCCTCTGTGTAGAGAATGTCACAAACTAATCTCAGCACCAAGCACAGCAGTATCAAAAGAATGAGCTCATTTCTTTCTCCAATCCTGCTTGCTCTGCTGAGATACATTTTCCATTATTTTTATCGTTTTTCATCTACTACACTGAGCCAGTTAGCACTGGCTGGCCACTAAATCAAATCTGGGGAAAAACAAGATTTATAATTTTTTTTTCAGGAAGTAAGAAATGTCAGGTCATCATGGTGTCAGGGCATACAGAGCTCAGACTATGCAACTGTGTAATAAGAGTAACATACAATAGGTTCTGTTTGAGTGGCACAACTCTCTGCAGTTTCTGTTTTGAAAAGTGTCCTACTGAAAATTACTAGAATATAGAATATGCTTATATTAGACAGTGGTTTTCAATGGGTAGCGCTTTTCCCTTCTAGGTGTTATTTTGTAATGTCTCAAGTTATTTTTGGTTGTCACACATGGTAGGATTGATTCATGTATCACTAACATTGGTTGGTAGAAGCTAGGCATGCTGCCAAAATGTCCTGCAATGCACAGGGCAAACCTTGAGACCAAAATAAAAATAAAAATAAAAATAAAAAATAAAAAAAAATTGTAACAATGTAACTATAGTGCTAAGGTTGAGAATTCCTGGACTAACTGATTAGGTTAAGAAAAAAAAACTCAGCCAGGCGGTTTTGGTGCAGGCCTTTAATCCCAGCACTCTGGAGGCAGAGGCAGGCAGATCTCTGTGAGTTCAAGGCCAGCCTGGTCTCCAAAGTGAGTTCCAGGAAAGGTGCAAAGCTACACAGAGAAACCCTGTCTTGAAAAACCAAAAAAGAAAAGAAAAAAATTCAAAAGTAATCAGAAGCTAATGAAATGAAAGTAAATGAGGATTAAGGTAGTATTAGGGTTTAAAAATAATCTATGAATAAATATGCAATGAAGATCTAGGCATGGCAGTACATTCCTGTAATATCAGAACTTTGAAAGTAGAGGCAGGAGGATCAGGAATTCAAGGCTAATCTCAGCTACATAGTAAGTTTAAGGCTCATCTTGGCTACATTAAGACTTGGTTTCAAAACAACAAAGAAAAACTAATATTGTAGATGGATCTATTTATAACAGCAATATAATAAAGATTGATGGTTGACTGGAAATTTTATATTGATGAATTCTTGGGCTTCATTGAAAGAAATGGTTTTAGTTGGAGGGATGTTAATAGCACTGCAGTGTTTCAAACTACATTAAAATATTATTTCACTGTCATTTCTTTTTTAACAAAATGGCATTCACAAATGAATGTTCTTAGGTCCAAAACAATCTTTAAACAATGGCACACTTAGAATCTACAGGAAGCAAGGATGGTAGAAACATCAGTTTTGAATGATCTTCATTGACAGAGCTGCTCATTTGCTTATGGGAGTTCCTTGCGCTGGCTGGAATGGGACCATATATAACTCTCAACCTGAGATCCAGTTAACTAGGGATGACTGGTCAAGGAAAAGCAAGACGAAGAGGGAAGGAAGGCACATGACATGTCTTGGGAAAATAGGGGAACATCTCAGTGGGTAGGAGAGCTTACAGCACAAGTTTTGAGGACCTCAGTTTGGATCCCAGCACCCATGTAAAAAGCTCAGAGTGGCCACGTGTGTGCGTGTTACCCAGTGCTGTGGGGCAGGGGAGAGGAAGAAGTAGCTCGGGGTTTTGGCTGCCAGACTCACTGTAGGTTCAATGAGAGACACTTTCTTAAAAGAATAAGATACAGGGCAATAAAGCAGGCCTCCCAATGTCCTCCTCTGGCTTCTGCACACACACTCACACTGGCCCATGCATATACAATTCTCTCTCCGTCTCTCTCTCTCTCTCAAGCCCCATCCATAGACTAAGCATAGGGAATACAAATTCATTCCTCTAAGCGGTTGTTTTAAGAATAGAAGACATAAATAAGTCCAAGTAGGGAAGGACAAATTGAATGGACAATAGTTTCCTATACAGATGTCATTAGCAACAATTACAGAGCCAGTACCTCAGTTCTCACTGGCTTGTGTGGTGAGTTTGCTCCCATTGGTACACAGTGAATTCCTTCAGTCATCTTCAGGCTGTCATGCACAAGTGCTGAGCTAGATTACTAGCAAGCTTTACTACAGTGATGGTGCCAGTGTATTCTTTATTAACTAGCTATCATAAATAATAACAATACTTTCCAATAACAGATTTTTATATAAAAAATTACATAAGCTGCAAGACTTTTGTACTTTGAAATAATTATTGGGTTGCAAGTCTTTAAAAGAGAGCTGAGCTGGATGTGGTAACACATGCCTTTAATCTTATCACTCAGGAGGCAGAGGTAGGTAGATCTATGAGTTTGAGGCTAACCTGGCTTTCAGAGCGAGTTCCAGGATAGTCAGGGCTACACAGAAAACCCCTGCCTAAAATAAAATGAAATAAAATAAAAGTGAGCTGGTAAACTCACTTTTAATAATTTAACTGGTAAACTTTACAGTTTGTGAATTAGATATTAATTTTTAAAAAGTAATTACATTTTTATAAACTTAGACATGATCTAAAGCTAAAATCTCAGATAAGAGCAAGAAGATTTGACTAAATACCATTTTTAAAATGGAGGATTTTAGTGACTGGTTAAGTAGAATTCTTTTTCTTGGGCTTGGTTAGTGTAAAATTTCAAGTATCTAGTCAAGTTTTTTATTGCTGTTGTAATAATATAAAACAACTTTTGGGTTAGTGCTTTGAGACGTGGGTGGGAAAGATTTGTCCCAACTGCAGGGCCAGGCAGGACTGGAGAAACTTCCAGATACATTTGGTGTCCAACTTGTGGGGCACAGATTTATAAAAAAGCCACTGTGGCCTTAAAGGACCCCAGCTCAGGCCGGAGCTGCACACCACCAGATCTTCACCCACATGGTCTCTTTGGCTTTTTCTCTCCTGGTGGGTGGTGGGCTCTCTCTGGATTTCCATCTTGGACTGCCACACTAGGCAGCTGCTTTGAAATTCCCTTCTTCTACTTCTACTGTTCTATGCAGTTGACAGACTTGGTAAGTCAATTAGGATATCTTAAAGGGAGATATTAGATAAAGGAGATTTTTCCCCCCCCACACTGAAAAATGGGAAACATTTTTATAATGGAAGAAATTTGGTCTCTGTTTGATAATACATTAGGCAGTCTGAAAATGGAACAATTAAATGAGAAGATAATTAATGTTGATTGGATTTAAATAATGTCAATTATGAATATTATTTGTTCTATCATTTTTATTTTAGCATTAAAAAGGTTGGTCAATTTGAGTGCCAAGATAAAAATTTTAGAAAAAATTGTTAAAATGAATTATAGAGAAATTCAGACCCAGATGGAAGAATTTAAAGGTGAACCAATCTCAGCATTGAATTATATGGCTACAGAGAAACAGCCTAAGGTTACCAGACAGCAAATATTAATCTACCCGGTAACCTTACAAGAACTGCCAAATGCTCAAGGGTGTGTATAAGCTAACTGGACTCCAGTGGAAATGTTAGATTTGAGGAGATTTAAAGAAGCTATAGTATCATATGGTATGCATTCTCCATTTGTAAAGCAGATGTTAAACTGGTGGTCAATTTGTAATAGAATTATCCCTCAGGACTGGAAAGATTTGGTTACAGTCCTAGAGGCTGGGCCACAGTTACAATGTATTACCTAGTGGAAAGAGGAGGCAAAGACTAGAACAACAATGTAGGGCTAGAGGTATGGAAATTTCCCAAAATCAACTTCTTGGAGAAGGCAATTATGCTGATATACAAAGACAATGTTTACATGAAAACCAAACCCTAATTCTATGCCGCATGGCAGCCATGAATGTGTGGGACAGAATTGAAGAGCCAGGGAAGAAAACGGAGTCATTTACAAAAGTTATACAGGGCCCAAAAGAAACCTTCACAGAATTCTTACAAAGGTTGTCTTCAGCAGTAAATGGAATGATACCAAATTTGGAAGCTAGACAGATGATAATACAATCTTTGGCTTTTGAGAACTCTAATGCAGCATGTAAAAGGGTAATCAGGCTGTTAAAGGCGAGATCAGCACCCTTGGAGGATTGAACCAGGAACATAATTAATATTGAATCTCATGACCATGGTGATACATGGATAAGAGAAGTGATTGCTAGAGTTTTGAAGAAAAATAATGTCAAATGCTTTAATTCCGGTAAACAAGGCCACTTAGAAAGGGACTGTAAACAAAGCATTCCTAGAAACAATGTTTCTTCAAGGAACAATGGCAACAGAATGCCCTTCCCTTCTGGATTATGCAGAAGGTGTGGTAAAGGTAATCATTAGACTAATGAATTTAGATCAACATGGGACAGACAAGATAATCCTTTGCCTTTGCTGGTTGGGAAACTCCCTGAGGGGCCTCTTTAGGTCCCCACGGCAAATCCAGTTCAGTCCTTTCCCACCATAGAAGAAGAAACCCCTTCTCAGAGCAATTAAATAACCAAATGCCTATTGTAATAAACCATACTGCTCAGGGTGATAGAACAGCTGTAGCAGAGATACGCCAGTGTCGCCAGCATAAGTAAGATGTGAAAGTACTGGGAAGCCATGGCCATGTGGTGTAGATGTAATTCTAAAAGGTCTTATTAAATAAGAAACACAGAGCCAAATAAAGAGTTAAAAGCCCAGATATTGAGCAGTAGCTAAGAGCTAAGACCACCTTCTCTTACCACTCACAACCATCCTTCCCCTGAGAGACCTTCTTCTTGTGTCCTGTCTTTTTTTTTTTTTTCAGATAGGTTTCTCTGTGTAGCTTTGTGCCTTTCCTAAATCTCACTCTGTAGCCCAGGCTGGCCTCGAACTCACAAAGATCCACTTGCCTCTGCCTCCCGAGTGCTGGGATTACAGGCATGTGCCACCACCGCCCAGCGTGTCCTGTCTTTTTATTGCCTTTCTGTTCTGCCTTTTCATTGGTTCTAAACCCAACCACATGACTTCTTTGTCACTGCCTGTCTGTACAGACCTCCAGGTCTCTATGGTTTGTACTGAGATTAAAGGTTCGGGCCACCGCTTGGCTGTGTCCTTGAACACACAGAGATTCTGCCTGCCATGTGATTGGATTAAGGGTGTGTGCCACCACCGCCGGACTTCTGCTAAATGGCTTGCTCTTAGCTCTGATCTCCAGACAACTTTATTAACATACAAATAAAATCACATTTCAGCACAAATAAAATATCACCATAATGTGGCAACTTACAGATTAATAGAATTGGTTTAAGTTATAAGAGCTAGCTAGCAAGAAGCCTGAGCCATAGGCCATACAGTTTGTAAATAATATAAGCCTCTGTGTGTTTACTTGGGGCCAAGCAGCTGTGAGACGCAGATGGGAAAGATTCATCCTGACCACAGGGCTAGGCAGGACAGGAGAAACTTCCAGCTACAGGGTAGTTAGTTATAAAAGATATCCTTACCTTGATAGGCTAGAAACATTTTAGTGAAAGGAGGCATCCTGACCAGGAAATGGAGCACAGTGCCACTGTTGGAGTAGTGGGAGCCATAGTGGTAGGGCTGCACAGGAGGCATGGGGTCATCCTCTCGGGCTCCTTTGCGATACTCTTCCTCCAAATACTACAGAACAAGAGCAGAATTCATGATTTTGTGCTCCAAATGTGGCTAGTTTTCTCTTCCATTCTCCTCCACCTCTTCGACATTATTCTTGTATTCCCAATTGTGTTCAGAGCCCACAGCCATTCTGAGCTCTAGGATTCTCCTGCTGACCCCCTGGCCGACAGTCCTCTCTACCCCCATTCTGAGCTCTAGGATTCTCCTGCTGACCCCTGGCCGACAGTCCTCTCTACCCCCATTCCTAGTCCCACGTGAGGACACACCTGTTTGCATTCTCACTCCTAGTTAACAGCTCCAAAGATCTAAACTGCTGCGCTCAAAAACCGAGAGCTGATTCTATCACCACAGATGTCTTCAATGAAGAGCTTCATGATATATTTTGAGCGCTTCTCCAGAAATGGAAATACAGTAAGACAGCATACATTACCACTATTAACACAGTGGTGTATGATGGTTTTGTAGAGCATGTACACAGAGTTAAAAAGAAAATGATGATCTTTCCCACCTCCAATTCTCCCCACCACAAAAGAGGCAGCTCAGCTACATATTTCCTATCTGTCCCTATGCTCAGCTTTGTAATGGTGTCTGCCTGACAGCAAAGTTGGATGTAGTTAATTTTCAAGTAACGTCTTGACTCCCACAGACTGTCATATTTTCAATTGCAGAAGAATCAAATGGTGAATTTCAGGCACTTGGAAGGACATCTCTGGAATTGGGACATGAATGATATGGGAATATGAGAAAACTGCTTCTGCTGTTCCTATTACTATAGTATTATGAAGAATATACTATGCAGTAAGTCAGTTTTCTAAGTTTCCAGTTGAATTCCATTAATATTAACATTGTCAATATGGGTAATTCATTTCTATTTAAATAGGGAATTTCACTTCTATCTAAAATGCATAATTTTCTAAATATATCTAGTGTTTATAGTAGAAATAAATATATCAGTATTCAATATACAACAAACTAACATGATCATATTAATATGTTACTATTATAAAGACACCATTATTTCTATATAATATAAATAAAACTCAGAGGCATGAATAGTTAGGTCTCTAGAAATCTGTGATTTTTACACATTTGAAAATACAATGGACTAATTAGCTCTCAAATTGTGCCAAAATGAAAGTATACCTTTTTTCCATTCTTGGAAGGTTTTTCCATAGAACTAAGACAAAAATGATTTTCAGTTTATATAATTTCTAGTTCTTAAAGTACAAGGAAACAAAAACAAAAAATAAATACTAAAATAAATAAATACTACAAACTTAAAAAGCATAGGTTCATAAGTCTCCATTTTTCACGTATCAAAGTATTTAATGAAAACTAAAGCTACCTTGTATGTGTCAACATAGCGGTCTTCTTTTTCTTTATACTGCACAGCTATAGGCTTAGATAGGTTTCTACAAAGGAAGAGATGATAGAAAAATATGAAGTAATTTGATACTGCCAGTATTTAGCTGCTCATGTCTTCATCCTGAAAATGAGCAATTAACAAAATGCCCTTCCCTCACATAAGCATGTTGTTTTGCAACCAACAGTCACCATTCAAAATCATGACCTCATAAACTATTAAGAAATGCAAGTCCAGATCTGCATCTGCACAGTGAATTACTACTGACTCTTCTGGGTGATACTGTCATGCAGCACCATGCAGGCGTGCATGCACATGAGTATGAGAGTACAGGCATTCCCACTATTATTACCACATACCATTCTTAGAGGACAAAAAAATGCAAGGAAGATATCCTCACTTTTACCCACTATAAAACCTATCAGTGTCTGTGGATGGTGCATAAATGGGTAGAAGAAATAGCTCTAATGCGAGGGATCAGCTGCTCTGACTGAGAGACACAAGGAAAAGACCATCTACAATGTCAACATCTGACACTGTTCCTAGACCAATAGCAAGCTTTGCCCAAGGTTCAATAAATCCAATCATTCAGCTTATTCAGGTGCAATTTTTTTTTTTTTTTGAGACAAGTCCTCACTATGTAGCCCAAGCTAGCCTTAAGCTCACTTTGCAGTTCAGGCTGGCCTTGTGCTTGCAATAGTCCTTCTGTCTTGGTCTCCTCAGAGCTGTGATTACAAGAATGTGTTACCACATCCCCATGACAGAGCTTTTTTGATTAATTACTATTTCCTAAGGATGTGGAGTTTAGTAACATTAAATGTACATTCTGGTGACCACTGTCTAATCTTAGAGACGTCAAAAAGTAAAACAGTTTTACAGGATAGATGTCAATTTACATCACAAAATACAGAGAAAGTATCTTTTTGTTTTTTGTTTTAAGAGACAGGGCTTTCTCTGTGTATTCCTGGAACTAACTCTGTAGACCAGGCTGTCTTCGAACTCACAGAGATCCACCTGCCTCTGCCTCCCAAGTGCTGGGAATAGAGGTGTGTGCCACCGCCACCTAGCATCAAAGAAATTATCTTTAAGATTCTGGCACTTTTTTTTTTTATTCCTTAAGAATTTGGTAATAAGTCTTCTTAGATACAAATTATCTTTTTATGGCTGAAAATTAAGAAGTTACAGTTGTTGCTAGGTGTGGTGACACATGATTTAATCCCAGTACTTGGGAGGCAGAAGCAGACGAATCTCTGAGTTCAAGCCAGCCTGATCTACATAGCAAGTTCTAGGCTATTGAGAGTTACATGATAAAACCCTGCCTTAAACAGGCAGACAGATAAAAAAACAAACAAACATAACAACAAAACCCTCAAACAAAGAAACTGTAGTTAAGTGAACAGAATAAACCAAAAATCAGTCATGCTGCTATTTACTCATAGGGAAAACATTTTAGCATGTATTTGTCCTGCTGTTTTTCTGCTTATTAGTGGGTGCCTATATATTTTTTAAGCAAAAGAACGTATTTTCCTGCTTACAAAATGTGCTTCTACAGTATTTTTTTTTTTACATTTATTTTGTATGAATGTAGGTGATGAGTATGTGTGGGTATACATGGTATGGTGCGCACATAGAGGTCACAGGAACTTTTGTGGGAGTTGGTTCTCTGTACGATGTGAGTTCCAAGGATCAAACTCAGATCCTCAGACTGGGGAGCAAGTTTGGCTTGCTAAGTTACTTCACCAGCCCTACAATATTGTTTTAGTACTTGCAGCATACAATAATATATTCTAATCTAATGTTGGATCTTCAGGCTGTTTCTAGATTTAAGATACTTTGAAATATCATAGGAGCACCACATTCCTAGCTAAATCTTTACATATAGTGCCGGAAACCTAAACAAGCAAAGCACCAGGCAAGTTCAGGTCCCAGTTCTCATAAAACAATTGCTGGTTAGAACCTTTATGTTGAGCATATGTCCTTTAGTATTCCTAAGAATAATTCCTAGAAGCTAACTTGCTAAAACAGAGTATGCACTTCTAACAGTTTTTTGGATACACACTGTCAAACTCCTTTCCAGAAAGGCCACATATATTTATAGTAGCAATGTGTAAAATGTTCAAATGTCCAACAGCTGTGTATATAGTATCTAAAAGACAGACAATGTACCATTGTGGATTAACTTGAACCTGATTTCTTGAGAAAGGGCCAAAATCAGGCCTATTTTGGAGGAGTTATAATCAAGATATTTGTAAACATCCTGAGTGAAATATTTGAAGTCAATTTTTCTTTAAATAAGAGAACTTTTTTTTTTCAAACTAAATGAAATATTTGCCAATGAATTTGGGCTATCTGGTTTCTTTTAAATAACAGTTTGTTCAAGAAAGGCAGAAAAAATGCTATATACTTTTCCTTTAATTCTCAAACTTCAAATTATAGAATACCTCCAAAGGTACCAATGTCCTTTGTCTCATCCCTACCCCATGTGTTTTCATGCACGTGTGCACATGTATGTTTCGATTTTTTTAAAAGTATAGAATGAACATTCTTTTTTTTTCCTTCAAGACAGTGTTTCTCTGCATAGTTTTGGTGCCATTCCTGGATCTCACTCTGTAGACCAGGCTGGCCTTGAACTCACAGAGATCTGCCTGGTTCTGCCTCCTGAGTGCTGGGATTAAAGGTGTGCACTACCACTACCCAGCTAGAATGAACATTCTTAATCTAGAGATCTGAAATCCAAAATGATCCTAAATTCAAAGCTTCATAACACACTATGCATCACAACCAGACTTCAGAGCATCTTAGATTTCACATGCTTAGATTTGGGATGTTCAACTAACTGGTAGTCTGCAAACATTCTAAAACGCAGAAATCTAAAAAGTACTTATGATCCTAAACATTTTGGGTAAGGGACATGTAGACTATAAAATGATTAAATAATTTTTTTTTTTTGTTTTTTTTTTTTTAATTTCAAGCGGTTTCAGCTACTTGTTCTTGTTGCCATTATTCTCTTGGATCCTCAGACTGTCCTATCTTTGGTAACGATAGTCTATTAAGTTTGTTTCTATGTTGTTTCCTTGTTTTCTAATAAAACAAGATATCTTAAGCTCAGCTTCTACATTTTCTTTTCATAAATTTAGAAGAGATAAAAGGATTAGTATGCTGGCTAGTCTTGATACAAGGTGGAGTTCTCTAAAAGTTCTCAATGAGGAAATTCCTCCATAAGATCTAGCTGTAGGGCATTTTCTTAGTTAGTAATTGTTGGGGGAGGGCCCAGTCCATTGTGGATGGTTTCATTCCTGGGTGTGTGGTCTTGGATTCTATAAGAAAGTAGGCTGAGCAATTTCCATGATGAGCAACCCAGTGAGCATGTTCCACAGCCTCTGCATTAGCTCCTGTCTCCAGGTTCCTGCCCTGTTTGAGATCCTATCCTGGCTTCCTTTGATGATGAACAGCAGCACAGAGGTGTAAGCTGAATTAACCCTTTCCTCTCCAACTTGCTTTTTGGTCACGGCATTTCATAACAGCAATAGCAAATTATAACTAAGACAGATAGTGAGCCATCCTTATGCAATTTCTACTGAAATAACTTATTCAACCAATAAAGACATGGATGAAACAGATAAAAGTTCAGTGTGAACCTGCACCTACAAATCATCATAAGCATCCTGAGAAGAGCATTATAGCCCTCCTGATGGTAGGTAGTGACATCAAATTCACACAGCCATCCATAGTGCATTCCTCCCAGAATAAAGGGTAAGTTGAATACAAGTAAGCCTTTTGAGCTAATCCCTGCTCTTTGGCAAACAGACTTTTGAACAAATGTTATTATGCTGCAAAAATAAAAAAAAAAAAATATAAAAACTTAAAGGCCTTTCTAGTATTTTTTTTTACGTGTCTGCAATCAAATGCAATCACAGACATGACTCAAAATAATCAATCATAAAAGGCATTGTTGAGATAAGCAGGAGACAGTGAATATGGATGGTATGTTAGATATTATCAGGACTGTTACTTTTCTTAGATAGGATAATAGCACTGTAACAATGTAAGGAAACATTCTATTGTTAATTACAAAAGATGTATACAGTAGAACTCAGAGGTGACATGACTAGATAATTGAAATAAAAAGAAAAAATGTTACAAGTCTGGTAAAATCTTCATAATTTACAATCACTGAGTTGGGGAAGATGAATTATAAAGGATTCATTAATCATTAAATTTTTGTGCATATTTGAAAGTTTTCAAAGTAAAAACTTTAATGGCATAAATTCAGCATGTATATAAACCCAAAATGTAATGCTTTTACTTGCCTATAGATAGATGGATCATTGAGGTCAAGAGTCTCACTAACATAGTCAGAGAGAATAAAGGGGAACACGGGGTATTGCATGAGATCATTGAAGGATCGGCCAGCATGCTTGTTTAAATGAGTCAAATATTCAAAATTGGTAATTTGTCCAGTATACCACAGGTTTGTCAGAGCAGTGATGTTCCCATACTCCAGAAGATTGGGGAGGTTATTTGTGAGAATGCTCTGGTACACATCATCACGAACCTAAAAGGGAAGGAGAAAAAGAAAGACCAGATATTTTTAGGTTTATTGATATGTCCCTGGAGAAGACGCAGAACATTGTAGACATGTTATTAATCTGAAATCCTCCAAGAAATCTGCATTAAATGGCGGAGGTCAAATCTGACTGCAGTTTCCTTCCAGAGGCGGGCTCTAAGTCATTAGGCTCACTGCTGGATGAAATCTGCTAGTAAAATTACCTGGCAGAAATCTGTGCTATCTGCTCATAATGCCCAAGGAAAGTTATGCACAGAAGTCACTTAGACATCGATGCTAAAAACAAAACAATTCAATAAAAGCATGATGGTGTAGAGAGAGTGTGGTATTCTTCACTGACTTATTCTTCAGTGATTGCATTAGAACAGATCTGGTTGGTGTGTTCCTGCTAAACCCTTCATGCTGTTATTATATCAGTAATATGGAAGTGATAGTGTTTACCTCACAAGAATTAAATACAATGTCCTATGTAAGTAGGATACAAATCGACTACTGACTGAAAACAAAATTTTCTCCCAACTCCTGTGGTTCTTGGGATTGAACTCAGGGCCTTGTTCATTCTAGGCAAACATTCTACCACTGAGCTACATCCTGGTTCTATAGAAACGTTTTTTTAGAGATTAGTAAAAGTTCTGTAAAAGGGGTTTTCTGACTCTTCCAAAACAAACAAATGAAGACCCCAACAAAACAAACTACACCTCAAAGTCTATGTGTTGTGTTCAGGTGTAGGAAGAAGAGCTCCTGATGTGATAATGAGAGGCTAGACTGACCAGGAAGGACAAAAAGAGCAATGTAGGGACAGACAGACACAGTGCCAAACAACTGACACTGTCACCTAAAATCAAGGGGTGCCAAACGCTGGCACCCAGCCAACTGGATAGGAATCTGCAACGGAGTGTGCAGTCACTCTGGAAGGAAAATGCTTTGATCCTCCCAGCACCTAAGACACCTGCATGGCAGGAGTGTCCAGGTGTAGGCCATGGGAAACAGAACAAAGGCAGGCTAGACAGTCTGTAGAGAGCACAGTGCTGGGGACTACACAGTCCTGTGGAGCAGGACAGCACACTGAAGGTGGCAGGGGTGCTGGCTTCGGGCTACAGAGGGGCTGCATGTGGTGGCTTGAATCAGAATGGCCCCCATACGCTCATATGTTTAGGAGTGTCGTCACCAGGGAGTGGAGCTGTTTGAAAGGATTACAAGGATTAGGAGGTGTGGCCTTTCAGTAGTAGGTGTGTCACGGGGGGGGGGGGTTGAAGTTTCAAAAGTCCATACTAGCCTCCCTACCCCCCCCACCTCCTCCCCCCAGTCTCTGTGTGTGCACAGCAGATTATAGCTCTCAGTTACTGCTTCGGCACTATGCCTGCCGCCATGCTCCCTGCCATGATGATAATGGATTAAACCTCTGAAACTTTAAGCAAGTCCCAATTAAATGCTTTTTTTTTTTTTTTTAAAGTAAGAGTTGCCGTGGTCATGTGTCTCTTCACAGCAATGGAACAGTGAGTAAGGCACTGCTATTTTATACAGTCAGGGTCAAGAGGGAGGGGATGCTGTTTGGTACAGAAAGGGACTCTGCTGATGAGACACTTGATCAAGAGGCCTGAGAAAAGTGACAGAGGGAGTCATTAGGAGTTCCATGGAGAAAAGTATTCCGGGCAGCAGTCAAGTACAAAGGCTCTGCAGCATCAGTGCGTCTGATATATCCAAGGAGAAGAAAACTACCACGGATAGAACAGCAGATGAAGGCAAGAGATAACAAGGGTCTTGACTACCTGGGGCTTGATCAGGCTCTCGTAAGAGCTTTGACTCTTAGTGAGTGGCACGAGAAGCGACTACAGTGTTTTGAATACAGAAATGAAACAGACTGAAGGGGTGGGGTATGGATGCAGCTGGGCCAGTTAGGAAGCTGTTATAAACGCATCAGGTGAGAAATGATGGTGTCTCAGAGCAAGACTGTACAAGTTTAGTCAGGCCAAGGGTCTGCTTGGATGGAGCAGACATGGAGAACGGGAGGAAAGGCAGTCTACTAGGATACTCCCAAGGTTTTGGTTTGGGCAACAGGGAGATGGAGGTTCCATTTATGGAAGGATATTTTCAGGGAGAATCTTACCTTTAGTTTGAGATACCACTTGGCAACTCCAAGTGGAGATAGCAAGGCAGAGTTAAATACATGGGTATGATGTGTAGGATAGAGGTCTGGGCACTGATCCAGACCTGAGAGTTGTAGGATGCAGACTGCTTCGAAAGCCTTGAGATGGATGAGAGGAGGCCTGAAGAATGAGTGTGAGCTACTCAAGGAGGATATGCAAACATGCTGAGTGGGAAAGCTGGCGAGGAAAAAAATGGAAGGCCGGGAGCCTAGAAAGGATGTTGTCACGAGTGGAAAGGAAAGGCTAGGCAGCGTATCAAGTGCTTCCGGTGGGACAAGTAAGGCGAGGAACATGCAGTTAGTAATAGAGGCGGGGCGACCTGGACAGATGATGAGAAGAAGCAGGAGCAGAGCATTTCTGGGGAGAACCCATGGGACCAAAGGTAGCGGAAGGGACTGCAGGGACAGGCTGGGGGCAGCCAGGAGATGTAACTACCCCCAAGGTTTTGGGCCAAGGAATGGCAGGTCGAGGAGGAATCTCAGCCTGAGCAAGTACTAGCTACTCCTTTCAGCCACTTTGGGAACTCCAAATTTAACATTTTAGAGGTCAGAGAGAATCTTTATAAGAGTAAGGACTTCCTTAATTAAGATATAAGGTATATTTTATATCATTTTAGAATACCAATTTAAGAAAATTAACATTCATTTAGCTAAACTTCATAGAATCAGTAGCATCATTGGTCACATGATCACTTCAACAACTCTAATAGTGGTGGATTTACCTTGGTATTGTCAAATGCCAACAGGAGTGTTCTGCCATTTGTTAAAAAGATTTCTACAGCATTATCTCTCAGTTGCCACCAGCGCCTGTGAACTTCTTTAATTTCCTCATATGTCCAGGAAAAAGATGCTGGTTCTAATTCCCCCTGAATGCTCTAAGACAAAGGAAACAGACAAAAAAAAGTATTTCCATTACATGAAACTAATTATTTTGGCTTTAAATACCAAAACAAAACACATAATCTTTCTTCCATGACAAAAAGGTAAGACTATCTGGAAACCCTCCCACTACATAACACTGCACATGTTAGACAAAATTCAGGAATAAAAAACAAAGAGTATTTCTAGACCTGTTTAGGGTTATAGAATACTGAGCAGCTTTATCCTTTGTAATATGAGAATTCAGAGTCTTATTGGTTATTTTTACAGCGAATACTAGCATATCCAGAAGAATCTGTTATCATTACTCATCTACATAGATATCAGAATGACTTCGTTATTCAGTTAGACACAGATTTCCTTTTTGATAGCAAAGGTACTCAACTGTGGATTGGGAGTGGCAGGGAGCATTTATTTATTTATTTATTTGTTGCTGTTCAGGACAGTGGTGAGGAAGAATGACATGACATGATAGAGGTGTGTTAGAGTTTGAATCATAACTCTAATTGCTGAGACCCAGACCCAGAGGAAGAGGAAATAGCAGTCTTCCCTTTAAAAGGACCTTTTAAAAAGTGGCTGTTATTCACACTCATCTACACACAGCGTAAAAATGGGTGAGCACTCTCATTATATTTGATTTATGTAGTTTTTAAAAATTTTTTTCTAGGTTTAGGTAAACATAAACTTAAGCCTCCACTCACCAAACTTTCAACTGTATCAGAAGCATTGTCTTCCACAAAATACATTCCACATTTACCTGCAGGAAGTAATTGGACAGAAGGGTTTGAAAGTATGTTGGTGAAATGTAGGGACCTCTGAAGTCCTCTGGCTTGAGTTTGAAAACCAACAGCTAGAAACAGTTCCACACACTCAATAAATACTTTAAAACAGTACTCATAAGATCTCAGTTGCTTAATCTCTCTGTGCCATAGTTTTCTTACTAAAAAAGGGGTGTGTGAGAGCTGAATTTCCAAAACTACTGTTGAGATAAAATTGGAATATATACAAAGCATGTATCAATACTGCCTGGCTACTGGTTCATTCTACTATTACCTTTTCCTTATAGTACAAACACACTGATTTGCTTTATTCTGTTACTTGCTGAAGTCTCTGTTAAAATAGTAAAAAAATTAACTACAGCAATAGATTTTAACTTGAAAAATCTAAATTGTGTGTAGTAAAAGGAATGATTGAATATAAAAATGTTCACCCATAAAGCCAACTTAATAAAAAAAATTTGAGCATGTACTTTCAGAAAACGTCATTTCTTCTTATTCATTACGCTTTATTTGTGGTTTTGTCTTTATTTACAAACTGACCACCGTTTCCCTGCCTTCCTCCCCCTCCTGGTCCTCCCCACACAGCACCTACTCTGCCTCACCCCTTCCACTCCTCTATTTCTATTCAGGAGGGCAGACCTCCCATTATCTACCAAATATGACATTTCAAACTGCAGCAACACTAGGCACCTCCCCTCATAGTAAGGCTGAACAAGGCAACTAAGTATGTGGAAAAGGGTCCTGAAAGCCAGCAAAAGAGCCAGAGACAGCCCCTGTTCCCACTGTTAGGAGTCCCACAAGAAGACCAAGCTATACAACTGTAACATACATGCAGAGGCCTAGGTAAGTCCCATGCAGGCTCCCTGGTTGTCGGTTCACTCTCTGTGAGGCCTTATGAGCCCAGGTTAGTTGATTCTGTGGGTTTTCTTATGGTGTCCTTGACCTCTCTGACTCCTACAATCCTTTATCCCCCTCTTCTGCAGGATTCCCTGAGCTCCACCTAACATTAGGCTGTGTGTCTCTGTGTCTGTTTCCATCAGTTGCTTGATGAAGCCTTTCTGATGACAATTAGACTAGACTGTGGTTTTGTATTTTGAGGCTTCAGTTACTTTTGGTCAACCATGATCTGAAAATATTCCATTGAAAATATAAAAAATAAATATTTTTAAATTTTCAATCATGTTACTCTAAGTGCATGATGAAATCCAGTTCTGTCCTGCTCTGTCCTATCTGAAATATGAACCATCTACTAGTTAGCCACTGGCTGGTCATCAGGCTGACTGCTATGATGTTGAACACCTTATGACCGAATAATCTTTATTTCACTTTAATAATGGCCCCCAGAGCAAGAGGAGTGATGCTGGTTATTCACATGTGCCAAGAGAAGCCATGAAATTGTACTTTTAAGTAAAAAGGTGACAATACAATAAAATATGTTGAGAGGGCTCAAATTCATTGAGCCTTTATGGTGGTGTTATTTTGTTAGTTATTTATGTTAAACTCTTTCTGTGGCTAATTTATAATTTAACTTTATCATGGTGTGTGCACTCAGGAAAACAGTACTATCTGTGCTTTCAAGCATCCACTTGGGCCTTATGGGTAAATGGGGGCTGTCTCTATAATGAAAAGCAAAGCCGCCTGCGTGATATTAAAGAAATTTTATCTCTGTATAAAAAAATGCTTCAAATTATTTAAGAAGAAAATAAGGAAGGGTGAATATGAGTGAAATTCTTTTGAAGCCAACTTACCTAACAACAATTCCCCAGCTGTCTCTCTGGATGGTGCAACACTGATACATCTTCGATTCACTCTGTCAAAACATGTTTAAAATTGCTATGATTCAATTTTTGGCCCAATTTAGACTTCAAGCTTTTTAACCTAGTAAAATATTAATGCAAAGTAGACTAGAGTTTTAGTAGCATAAGCTGGTGTGTCAAAACTCAAATGAAGATCCTGTGCTATTTACAGAACACTCATCAGAGGAGAAGTGATGGAAATCTTTAGGAAAGCCCAAGGACTCCTGCAGCTGCCTGTAGAGTATTTGGATCTGGCTACCTGAGAAACACCAATGCTTCATATTCCAGTAAGCAACTAGACATTGTGTTAGGTCATTGAAAAACAGGGACCTTGGGATCCGAACATTTCTATTCTGAAGTCACTGTCTTTTAGCCTGTAAGGTTTCTAACTATAACATGGGTACAATAATAATAACTACCACAAGAATATGGCAGCACTGTTAATTAAAAACCAATACATATTGACACATATAATCTTCAGTAATACTATGGAAGCCTGTAGATGACAATTTGCCTTACTTATGAAGTGGAGAAACTGAAGCAGAGAGGCTAAAGAACATGCCCAAGATCAGGTAGGTAGGCAGGGTAGGAACTGGAATTTGACCCTTTATGTTACTACATTCCACTCCTGGGGCAGCACCAGCAGCAGTTCTATCTCCTTTTAGAGACTAAAAAGTCAGCTATAAAATATACATGTGCTAGGAAGGGTCAGCGCACGATGACTGACATCCATTAAAGCCCAGTGTTAGTGATGGCATTTGGAGTTTGTCATTCAACCTTGTCCTGTCTCAAGCCTCTTTTGTTTAAGACTTTCCTAACGTCACAGCAGTATCTGAAACCAACACTACACAAAACCTACAATGAGCTATTTTTGTGCATTCATCAAAGAGTGAAGGAAGGCATGTACTCAGATCTACCTTATGGATTCACTTGCAGCTTTGTCTTTGACAGTAGAGGAGAAAGAAGAATGAGTTTTATCTTCAAATAAGTAAGAGAGTGGTGGCTTGACAACACCTGTTGAGAAAAAAAGTCCACAACATTTATCTAATAACCAGTTACTGCCATACCTACAGGTCAAGGTCAAAGTTACCATTACCTTCTGACTTTTGTCTGTCCCTAAGGAGATACTTATTTGGAATAGTTAAATAACACCTCTGCAAGCGTCTTCTCTCTCGGTTTGGTCCTTCTGTTGGATCCAACTGCCATGAAGTTGGATAGTAGATTGGATCATACCAGACTGCTCTGCAAGTTGAAATAAGACATCTTAGGGGTTATCCAAGGGCTGGCAGCCTTAAAACCATTACAGAGACTGAGTAAATAAATGCAATGGGCCTGTTTAATTACAAAACAGCAATTTGTACATTGGGGAAACATATACATAGGATAAAGACTAACATAGAAAGTGAGTGTCTGTCCCTGAGTCCAGTTCCCAAGATCCCCCCTGGAGTAAGCGCTGCTTCTACTTGCCTGCATCTACTAAATTTTATGTTCCAAAATTTAAAGAAAATTTAAGGTTATACTTACATCATTTCCACCTTCTCTTTCCTCCTTTCAACCCCTCCTACATACTCTTCCTTGCTCTTTCAAATTCATGGTCTCTTTTTAATTGTTATTATACATTCTTTGTTTCATACCCCCCCCCCCCCCCGACTCTCGCTCTCTGGCTTTCTCTCCCCTAAACATATAAACACTACCTGCTCAGTCTGCATAATGTTACTTGTGTGTATATTTTCAGGGATGACCACTCTTGCTCTTCCCTGAAGAAGACTATTTCTCCCACTCTCAGTATCCTTAGTTGTCTAGTCCTTTGTCTAGCATGAGGCTTCATGAGATTTCCCCTTCCATGTTAAATATACTAACAATTTAAAAAGATGTGCCCTACTGCTGCAAAACTTTATCAGCATTATACAATACACTATACCTAACATTAGCTAATGGGAAATTTTCTCCAAATTAAATTTTTAGAGTTCCCATTTTTTCCTACTGATCAAAAACTAGTTCCTTTTTGTTTTAAAATTTTAGATATTAGATGAAAGAAAAGAGTAAAACTATAGTAAGTACATTTATTAGAAAGCAGATAAAAAAATCACCCTTAACTCTATTACCCAGAACATTACTTTCTGTCATCATAATGTATCTAGCTATGCTACTGGTAATAGTCCCTTCTTGTTCCCAACTAATTGACTGCCTTCTGCATTTTGAATCCTTCCCTTAGGATAGACTCACTAAAATATTTTCAGAGCAAGAAATATTTGTAGGGCTCCAAACATGCACTGTTCCAGGGTACACCACCACCATAGCTCTGAATAACAACTAACATGTTCACTTAATGTCCTGTTGCTGATATTGGCAAAAGAAAAAAAAATCTAAACAAAAAAATTAAAGGATAGAAATAATGGTTTTAAAAATCAGATTCACAGCTGATTCTCAGATTCACACAGATTCACAGTTATGGTAGGGAGAGGTAGGAAGATTAGGAGTTCAAAACCCCTCTCAGCTACATAGGAAGTTCAAGGCCAACCTAGACTATATGAGACTCCATCTCAAAGAACCATAAAGCAAACAAAAAAGTCAAACATACCCTCTGTCAATATTAAGTATTTTCAATTTGTTTTAAAAAGTCTAATGCATATGAAGAGAGTACTCATGTTTTTTGCTCTTTTGAACTTTAAGAATAGTAGAATTATACATTTATATCTATGTAAGTTATCAAAATAATAAAAATATTAATTCTTCAACACATTTTCTGAAAACAAATTTTCTTACTTTTTAGTCATCAAATATAATAAATACCAATTAAAATTCAAAACCACTGAATTCGTTCTATTTTTCTGTTGTACTCAGCTGAGAATGTCAATTCTATAGAGCTATATACCCCAATTTCCTAATTTCATCTACTTAAAAAGTTTTGGAGGGGTACTGGGGATTGACTTCAGGGTTTAGCACATGCTAGGCAAGTGCTATTTAATAAACTTTCTAAGTGTAATTCCTTCTGTTTGTGATTTCCATTATTATGTAACCTTTAGTGTATTTTAGCACTCAAAGTCAGGCTAGCAAGGTCTTTATTTTTATTTTTTTTTCTTTTGAGACAGAATCTCACTATGTAGCTCTGGCTGTCCTGGAACTCACTATGTAGACCAGGCTGGCCTCGAACTCACAGAGATCCACCTGCCTTTGCCAACCACATGCTGTGATTAAAGGCATGCACCACCATGCCTGACTGTAACTAGCTATCTTTTCTTTTTTTGAAATTTTTATTCATTTTACATACATAATTAGCTATCTTAATTACATATAAAGAATGACACATTAATCTTCTTTTTAGTTATTCATAATTCATCTTTTTAAAAAGATTTATTTTTGGTTGTGAGCCTAGCCTTTAACAGCTGAGCCATCTTTCCAGGTTGGGGTTTTAGCTCAGTGGTAGAACACTTGCCTAGCAAGCGCAAGGCCCTGGGTTCGATCCTCAGCTCCAAAAAAAAAAAAAGATTTATATGTATGAGCATTTTTCCTGCATGTATGAATGTGGACCATATGTGTGCCTAGTGCCTGAGGAAGGTATAAAAGAGCACTGGATCTCCTGGAACTGGAGCTACAGATGATTTGTGAGTTGCCATGTGGGTGCTGAGGAACTGAAACCTGTCCTCTGCAAGAGTACAAGGACTCTTAACCACTAAGCCACCTTTCCAGCCTTCTCTGATGTACCTTTAAAATCATATTAATAAAGTCTAAGTTAGAAAAAGGTATATTTCTCAACCACACTCTTTTGACAATTTCTCTATCCTTTTGCATAAGAAATTTTTTAATTGCAGTCAATTTTACTATCTGAACGAGCTACTGCTTACATGTTTTTCTTCAAGAATTAAAAAAACCTCGAGATTATTTTTAAAGATTAAAAACTGATATTTAGATAAAAATGTTTCCTTAAATCATTTATAAATCTGAATTCTATAGTGAAAACAGTTGTTAACATCACATATAAAAAACCAGACGTGTTCCCAGCACACACCTGTCATGTGTCAGCTGCTGGATGAGTTCCTGCCAGTGTCTGCTGGCACTCAGGTCGACTTTGTACATCCCTCTGATGTGCTGAATCACCTTTTTTCTTTCAATTCCTTGGGAGAGAGATATGGCCTGCGTGATATCTGCAGCTATTTTAGATATATCCTTGGACTTTAAATCAAGTCGCTGAAAAAGACTAAATAAGATTGTTTCAAAGTTAAGTATCCATGGAACATTAAAAAATACTTTAATAGTACATCTGAGGACAGAGGGTACAGCTCAGTGGTATAGTATTTGATGAGCATGCATGAGAACCTGAGTTCCATCTCTAGCATCCCACATATATACATACACATGCATACAGACTCAAACACACACAGGTATAAACACATATGAATACATACAAAAAAGTGACCTCACAAGTTTCAAAAATCAAACCAAAAGAAAAAAAAAAAAGGCTAAATGTACAGGATTGGATGACTTCTGAAGGACAGGGCTTTGGAATACGTTGTAACTCACCTTTGTTGATTATTGTTAACTGTTTTCTGCCACGTGCCTTTACTCACACTCTCTTCATTTTCGTATTTCTTTTGTTCCTAAAAGATTTAATAATAATATATGAAACTTATTCTCTCTTTTCTTTTTTGAGACAGGATCTCATATATCTTGACAGGCACTGAACTCACTATGTAACCAAGGATGACCATAAACTCCCAGTCCTCCTGTTTTAGCTTCTCTAGTACTGGGATTACAGGTGTGTACCACTACATGCAGGCCCTTTAGGTGAGCACTCTACAAACTGATCTACATCCTGAGCCCCCAAACTTGTTATTTCTCATATAATATCGGCACTGAGCAGGGGTTGGGGATTTAGCTCAGTGGTAGAGTGCTTGCCTAGCAAGCGCAAGGCCCTGGGTTCTATCCTAACAAAGTAATTTTGAAACCAAGTTAATAAAGGAAAAAATTACTCTCAAGAGACTAGACTACTGAAATATAAGCCACTTAAACATTATAATTTCCTTCTTCTTTTTTTGTATAATTCGAGCCACTGAAATTAGAAAAAAGTTAAGTAAATGTTCCCCAGCCTGCTGAGTTTACAAAGCTACCTGCTTATTTCACTGGCCTGTTAAAGAGTCCTTCAGTCCAGGTAGGTTTCTACTTGCTTGTCACTACAGAATCTGTCCTTCACGGGGCTATGAAAACAGCTCGGTGCTTAAGGGCACTTGTTGCTCTTGCCAAGCTGTGGTTCATTTCCCAGCACCCGCATGATGACTCATAACCACCTGGAACTCTGATTCCTCTTCAGATCTCCAAGGTCACTGCACATATGTGATACACAGACTTACATGCAGGCAAACACCCACATACATAATATAAGTTAAAAAAATCTTTTGTTCTTTGAAGGCTAAAGATAATGGATGATGAGAATCAAAGAGAATAGGAAGCTCCTCAAAATAAGTCTATATTTTTCTTTCCTGATCAAAAACTCTTGTAGTGAAAATGAAAGAATCATTGCAAGTTTATCAGCAATGTCACCTAATAATGAAAAAGATCTTTGAGTCACTGTGTTAAGTGTGCACAAGAGGATTTCCTAAAAACAACCCTGACTGACAGACTCACCTCTTTGATCATTTTAATGAGCTCTGGTTTGGAAGGCGCACTGGGAGGGATGCACTTGTGGCCACATAATTTTAAAGCATTCATAAGCAGTTCTGCTGTGCCCAGTTCTTCTTCATTTAACTCATCTTGGTGATTATGTATCAACTCTGACAAATATAAAACCAACTTGGCGCCGTGCTTTAAAAAAAAAGTAATAATGCTCTAGTTATAAAGAATTTTTATTTCTTCCATTTGAATTATTTAATAATAAATTTAATTATATTTCTGTTTTTTGGTTTTAAATTATTTAATAATAAATTTAAATATATTTCTAAAATTAGTTTGTTGGGTCTGATTTCAATATAGCTGTAAAAAAACATGATAGGGTAGATGAAAAAATTTAATTATGTATTAGATATTCCTAACTGTATTTGCTTTGATAATAGGAAAAGTGTTTTAAAAAAGAATCTAGAAAATGTCATGATTTCTACAAACTACTTTTAAATAAATGAGAAAAAGAAGAAATGATACCGCCAGTATGAGAAAGATGCTATCAAATATTAAATCTATATTTAATATGATGCTTATGTGGTATTCATCATATCATTCTATTTCTCTGTGTATATTAGAAACTTTTCATAAATGGTTGAAATGAAGCAATCTAGTTAGCCAGCTTCTGGGGAGAATTTGATAAGGAAAAACAGAAAATAAAGGGGGATAAAGGAAAAGACAAAAGCACTGAACTAGAAGAGATTTGTCTTTTAACCTAAAGTAAAAGTGGGACTCCACTCTCTTTCCTTTGAGTTTCACTCAGGAGAAAATGGTAAGGTTTCAGGAACAAAAAACTGTCCCTAGCCTGACAACACTGACTCCTCTCTAGGAAAAGAAGAGACAAGAAACTAAAAGGCAGTAAGATCCTGCCTCTCATGAGTTCCACATGAATGTCAAGGCGAGGGCTGGTGCGGGCCAGTCTAAGAGCAGACCTAAAGCCAAAATCAGAGTTCTTGAGGTGATGACAGCTTCCTCTGAAGTGCAAACTCAAACCAAATTTTGGTTCCTGCTTTTGTTAGGTGATCCTTCAAATTATGTCTATCACATCAGACTGTCATGGGTACATACATGTTAAACAATAATTATGCCAACAAACTAAATACATGCCCTTTATTTTAAAATTTTTCAATGACACAGACATGACTGAATTTAGCTTTATGGCATTTTAAAGTGTGGATAGAATTAAATGTCAACAAATGGATCTAGAAATGATTACATCTTAGGTGATATTTAAACTAACATGCTGAATCACAGCATGTTGCTAAGAGCCTAAGATGAACATATGCAACAGCAAAAGTAGCAAGGCTTATTGCAATGCAGCATTTTGAATCAGTCAGAGGACAGCTGCTACCTGACCAAAGAGGGAAAGCAGCAGACGCTGTGAGAGTAAAAGCATGGAAGAATCGGCAAATAAAGAAAGGCGGTACATGATGGGGGACTGCCTGTGTGTCCTAAAAGTCATGTTCTCTTCACATCAAAACTACTTAAGCTTAGTAGTCAATGACATTCTAAGGGATCTTTAAAAAACTATTTGGAAAAAAAAAGAGCCAGGAACACTCAGCATTTGTAGGCAGAGGCAGAAAGACTGCTCCTCGTTCCTGGATAGTCTGGGCTACAAAAGGAGAACACACAAAGAAACACCTGATTTTCTCAAACACTAAGAGCTTCTAATATCTCATTTTACTATCCTTTGATCAATAGTTTTTTTGTTTTTGTTTTTGTGTTTGTTTTTATGAGAAATGGTGTTAGGATAAATGTAAAATGATCTTTTTTTTAGCTCTCTAAAAGTAGACATCTTGGGAGGCAAAGACAAGAAGATCATATTAGCCCACAAATTTAAGATCTGCCTGAACAACAAGTTTCCATTTCAAAAAACCAAAACAAAACAAACTGACTTAAACTCAATCTATTATAAATCTTTATGAATAATAAGAGTGTATAAAAGTGAAGTTTTCAGTGGACGTTCTCAGAAGGAAGTGTTCTGAATGTACCAAAGGAGGGGAGGAGCAGAAGACACACAGGGTGAGCCAGTCAGGGCTAAGGGGTGGACAAAGGAGAGGACAGGGCCCTGTTCTTGGAGAGCCTCACATGTGAAAAGAGGCTGCAAGGGGCAGTGATGAGAAACCATCTTGAAAAGAGGAGAATTCATTACAAAGGAGTTGAATAAAAAAAAGAACCCATGAGCTTTCTTTCCAACCCTAGGAGGGAGCCAAGAGAACCAAGTTTGTATGCAGCTATGAAAAGGCATAAAGAACATTCCTACAGAGGACATGCTGTCTAGTAAAGAACAAAGGAGAGTGAAGAACTCTTGACAACAAAAACAGACTCAGCAGATTGTGTTATATATTATACACACACACATATGGAATATAATAATCAAAGAAAAAGGCTATTAAGTTAGAGTGTGGGAGGAGGAAAACAAGGAGGGACTGGAGGGAGAAAAAGAAAGTGGGGAGACTAATATAATTAGATTTTAATTGAAAATGTATTTTAAAAAGGAAAATACTTTACAATATTAGAACAAGTAACCATATGAGACCTTATAAGAACTCAGTTACAGAATTCCTAATCTAAGTCCTGGAAATAACTGGGAACAATTGGGAAATGACCACAGAAAAGGAAAAAATCAAGCCTACAAAGCATGTGATGCAAGACCTCAGGTTAAATTCTTTTGGTAAGAAAACTACATTCCTGACAGCAGAAGTAGTTTAATTTCAGTTCTTGTCTTGAAAGGCTTTATCAAATGCTAAGATACTTACTTGTGGGGATGGGCTAAGACAGTCTCGAAGTATATCCTGATGAGCTGGTTCATGAACTATTTCAAATATTTGTTTCCTTTCTTGGACAGTATGACTTGGTGATAAAATATGTGCAAGCAATCTTCCAAGCTGGACGCGGAAGGTTTCTTTACAGGACCCCAAGATTTTAATCCACTGCTGCTTACAACCACTAGTTTTACTTGAACCCTAGTCAAAAATAGAGCGAATTAGGATCAGACTTTTAAAAAACTAGGTATAATAATAATAATAATAACAACAACAACAATAATAATAATAAGTAGTAGTAGTAGTAGTAGTAGTATGTGTAGGAAGGTGTATGGGTGCCACAGCATGCATGTGGAGGTCAAAGGACAACTTTGTGGGGCTGGTTCTCTTCTTCACCTTTATATAGGTTCTAGGGATCAAAATCAGGTTGTCAACATTTGTGTGGTGTTTTTAACCTGCTGAGCAAGGTGGACAGCTCAGGATCAGACTTCTTAAGCAATACTATATTAACTTCACACAACTCAAGGAAGACAATAGAACATGACTCATTCTAGATTTAATATTCTAAGTTAGACACTCATACACATATCTACACAAATGAGAGTTCAAGAGACAAATTTGCAACAATAGTCAGAACTTTATATATATTTGCCACAAGTACAAAAAGAGATAAGCACAGAAGAAGAAGCTAGTGTCAAAGGTCACTTTTAAAAAATTACCAAAGACTTACAGATTGTCGATTAAAATAGAATAAAAACAACCAGAGAACAATGGCAAGTAAGGCCATCTTGATTTTACAATCTAAAAGACAAGGCACTCATAATATAAAGTTGAGTCAGTACTAGCACAGTAAGTACAGTAGTTACAAATTTAGAACTATATAGAAATTGATCATCAATTTTCCCTAAAGTTTAACCAATCAGTTTACTTTAACTGGTAGACAGCTCTACCAGTAGCCTAGTATGGACCAAATCACCTGGGTTTAATACTGGAATCATTTTAGAGTTTATCCAGAACTTTAGAAAGGCTTTCCAATTATTTCTACTTTTAAGATCTCTGTTTGAGTGATTGAATTCTAAGTACATCTACAGTTTATTTAATGATCAGAGATGAGCACTAAAATCTAGTTTAGAGTCAGAGACAGACAGTGATGACTCATGGTATTCTATAATTAGATTGGCCTTTGATACCACTGACAGAGTGAACTGATCGATTTGTTCCCTATGGTCAAATATAAATGATCCAAAGAAACTCAAGTGGGATGATGGTAAGTAAAGCCAGATACCCATCAATATTCTCTATATCATTTTGAAGGCACCAGATGTTTATTCTAAGATCTAAACATTATAATAATTCAGAAACTCAAGAATATAAATAAAGCCCTTAAGAAAAAAGGCTATTCATTTATTGCCACAGTAATCATCAAAACCTTACTCTTGCCTGATGCTATATGAGGGTCTTCATTTTGTAACAGGGAAGTCAGCAAACTATATTATTCTGTTATTGAAAGCCCAAGCCAGGCATAATCTGCAATCTCAATTAGCAGGATACTGAGACATGAGAAATGTAAGTTCAAAGTCAACCTAGGCTACATAGTGAGTCCTTACTTCAAAACAAACAAACAAGCAAACCAAAATCCCGCAAAATCAAAAAACCCACCCAAAACAAAATGGAGAAACTAATTCAAATTATTTCAATTGTAGAAAAATGCTGAATAGCAAAAAGAAATATGATTTTGGAAACTCATAGTTTAGACATGTAGACTTCTATTCAGTTTCTGTAAGTGGACACCTTCCAAGTCATTAATTTACTTACAATAGACACTTTGAATCCATCTATCAGATACGTGAACATTTCTTTCTGAAATGGATTGTGTACAGAAGGTTGATCATGATGCATATCTTCTTCAGAAATTTCAGTCTGGGAAATTGAGATCTTGCTTTGAGCTGCATTTTCTGGAGTTCTCAAAATGTCAATAATATCTGAATTCAACTCTTTGAATTAAAAAAGAATTTAAGAAATTAGTTAACTTACTGATATACATAGTAATGATGCTGGTAAAAATACCCTCTGTGGAAAAGATGTGGGATAAATAACACTGAGGATATTTGAGACAGCCATAGAGAATTATTTTATATTTATCTAAAATTACATATATATAACTGTGTATTTTAATGAAGTTATGCCACTTGGGATCCCCAAGAGCCATATACAAAACCTAACCTAAAAAGTCTAATGAAAACTTCAGGACTGGGCATGAAAAACCTCCATTCAAGTAGATGGTTAGGGGAGTCCAACAGGTCCCCAAACAATACAGGTTATTGCTGTTGCCTTTGGCTATCTCCCAGAAGTCTGAAGATAAGTCCCTATTGCTGAAGACACCATGCACTTTAGACACAGGATCTGGAAGATTTGAGGACTAATTTTCATCAGACAGGACGATGATTCAAGCTGCCAATGAAGGCGAGCAATCCAGCTGTGACACCTATGAATCAAAATGACCAGCACAGCAAGATATTCTTAAAGGTATATTTTGGCAGTAGTCAACAGCTTTCAAACTGGATTTAAGGGCTGCTCAACAGGAGAGAAGTCATTCCTGGTACTATAAATCTAGCTAATCACCAGTGGCTAGTGATGCCACGGATTTTGGAAGAGAACCTGCAACTGCCATTTTCCTAAACCAGTATAATTCCTAACTGCATTCTAAATAGCAAGCCTTACACTCACAGAAGAGTGTAGCTCCTACCCCTCATCAATGCAGCTTCTTTTTGCAGCGGATGGAGATGATTTCAGAATGCCACAATAATCAAAGCAAATAGAACAGCTGATCCTGAGGTACCCAACCCCAGTGGACACATCTACAACACAACCTCACACTTACAGCTTAGAGAACATTGTGGAAGTTAGGGTAGAAAAATTGTAAAGGCCAGAAGACCAGGAAGTCTTCTGTAAGATTATATCTCCTAGATATTACAGAGAAGCTGCACTCAAGAAATTTCAACAATATGATTGCTTAAAGATGACTTGAACAATGCCAACCACAGTTCACATGTCAAAATAGATGGGAGAAACTGCAGAGCACACCCCTACATGATGAGCACTTTAAATGGCTATTCAAAACCGAGTCGTCAGTACTGAAATTATATATATACAAGCAATACTAAATGGATTCAGGAAGTTGCATTTATATATTTATTCACATACATAATTAAAGAAAAAGAAGACATTGAGAGGGAGCAGCAAGGAGAAGACATAGGAGGAGTTGGAGACAGAAAAGAGAGGAGGGAAATGATACAATTATATTTTAATTAAATTTTAAAAATCCTCTAGCCAGGTATGGCGGTGCATGCCTTAATTCCCACCACTCAAGAGGCAGAAAAAGGAAGAGCTCTGTGAGTTTGAGGCCAATTTGGTCTGCATAGTGAGTTCCAGGACTGCCAGGGATTGTAGAGAGACCTTGTGTTACACAAACAAAATGTAAATAAAAGTTTTAAAATATTCTGTATTAATAACTCTCTTACCATAGTATAAATGTGGTAGATATACTAATTAAAGTAGATAAAATGTGACAGAGGAGAGAATTCACTTAGAACAGTAAGTATAATTCATAATAAGTTATGAAATTATAAAGGTCAAATTTGCTAATGAAGATGAAAAGTGTTAAAAATTAGTAAGACCATACAACTCTTGTACAAATCAACTGCAAGGACACATGACACATACTGGGTGGATCTGTGATGAATGGCTACATGTACTAGCCTTTTAATACTGTAATGTGATAATCCAGGTTCAGCTTTAGATTTAAGTCTGGAAGTCTGTTGTCCCAAATATAAATTAGAAGAGTTAAAAATAGAACCATAGGAAGATGGTTCTTGGCCTTACCATATGTTTTCAGGGACAAACAATCACTTCTTTCTTCTTCTTATCTTCCTAGGGCTACCAGAATAACTCTTTAAACGGTTTTTAAAAATTTTTTATTTTTAATGTTTGTGAATGTTTGGCCTTCATGTATGCCTGTACACCACATACATGTCTGGTGCTCTCAGAGGTCACAAGAAGGCACCAGATTCCCTGGAACTGGAATTACAAATGTTTGTGGGTCACCATATGGGCGCTGGGAATAGAACCTGGGTCCTCTGCAAGAGCAACAAGTGCTCTTAGCTTTTGAGCCATCTCTCCAGACCCCTTGAATAGTTTTTAGAATTCTATTTTGATTCACTGATAGTGCTTTAGCTTTTTTTTCAGCTTTACTGAGGCCTAACTGAAAGAAATTATATTCTGTATATAAAATGTACAACCTGATGCTTTGCTATACATATACACACTCAAATGATAAAGTTAGTGAATACTCATCAGTCCTGATATAGTTGTGTGTGTGTGTGTGTGTGTGTGTGTGTGTGTGAATATTAGCCATAGAATTGTTTTTTTATTCCTTGCTTTGTACACTAGCCTGGCCTCAAACTTGTGATCCTATAGTTTCAGCCTTCACAAATATGCAACACTAGACATAGCTATAGAGTTTTTATTGCTGGTGTTTAATTTTTGTAGCTCTCTTGGTGAGAGAGACAGTGGCTTCATGGCACAGCACATTAAAACAGCAGTGGGATATCTCCATACAGCTAGCAGAATGGTGAACTATAAAATGCTGACAACTCCAGACCCTAGAGAGGGTGCAGTCGAACCTGAAATACTCGTGTATTGGGATGGGATGGCACACAAAACTGCATAGCCACTAGGGAAAAGTTAAAACTGCCATATAGCCGAGGAAATGTACCTTGGGTGTTTATCCCAGAAAATGAAGGCTTATATTCACAAAAACCTGAACATTAATATTGCTAGGAAGTTTGTTTGTAGAAACTCCAACTGGAACGAGTTTAGATGTCCTTCAACAGGCAAGTGGTTAAACAGATTCTGGTACATTCACATCATGACACTACTGTCCCATAAAACAAACAAAATCCCAACCAAACAGATTGCTGATACTTCCAAAATAAGCAGAATGACTCTCCAGAGTCTTACACTGAATAAAAATGGCAACAGACTTAATATCATATTTATATGAAACATTTTTTTTCCAAGACAGGGTCCTACTATGTAGCTCTGGCTGTCCTGGAACTCACTATGTAGACCAGGCTGACTTCCAACTCACGGAGATTTGTCCGCCTCTGCCTCCCCAGCACTCTGGGATTAAAGGTATACACCTTTACAGTACATCTGGATTTTCTCTTTCTTTTTTTTTCCCCCTAACTGCTGTGTTGCCAGGCTAGTTCAGAAATCTTAAACTCAAACAGTGCTTCCATCTCAGCCTCTGAGTGCTGGTATCACAGGCTTGAACCACTGTGTCTGGCTGTCTTGTAAAAACATTGTAGAAATGATACAAACACAGAAATTCAGGGTAAATTGGAGGTAGGTAGGGGCTGAGGAGGAGGAAGAAAGTGAGTTTGGCCACAAAAGGCAACACAGAAACTCCTTCTGAGGATGGAAATGTCCTCCTTGACTATATCCATTTCTCCTTTCTGAGTGACACTGTATTAGTTTTGCAAGATTCCATGGCAGAAACTTCGGGAACTCTGTATTATTTCTAATAACAGCCCATGAATATATTACTTTGTCAAAAGAAAAATTGAAAAAATATCATTTTGAAATCAAGGCCCAAACCCAGACTAACACTTAACACATTGAGAAGTAGAGTATTAGCTGATTGGTGGTGGCGCACACCTTTAATCCCAGCACTCAGGAGGCAGAGGCAGGTGGATCTCAGTGAGTTCGAGGCCAGCCTGGTCTACAGAGTGAGTTCCAGGGCAGCCAGGACTGTTAAGTGGAGTATTAGCCTTGAACCTAAGGTTCCTTTACTCTGTGATCTTTAAGAAGAGAAAAACAATGTTTTAAAAAAAGAAACCTAATCACCTTCATCTGACATATTTCCCCTGTGAATCTGCAGTGAAGGAGGAAAAGTGAGTTCTGGGCTACCTTGATAAATGATCCTGTTCACAGCCAAGATGGTGAGTCTCTGCAGCCTCTGGGTGAGCTCTGCCTCTGAGGCCTGGCTGGGGTGCTCCTGGCTCATCCTCCTCTGCATCATACTGTGCAGCTCATCACTGGCCACTGAGCGCATCTTCATCAGGAGAGACTCTGTCTGAGCCAGGGAGAATTTTCGAGGACCTTCAAATACATAAATTATCCAATGCCACAGTTAATGATGACCAATGAATTTATTTTCACTATAATTTTTTGATTATTGGTCATGAAAAGAAAAACTTTTTATCGCAAAATTAATTTATATTACGGAAAAGAGAGCAAGAGAAGTTAGTACTTTTTTCTTCTCCAAAGAAGTGCAACAGTACTTGTAATTTCAAAGCCCCAAATTATAGCACTGAAGCCAGTGACACAGAAGGGTGCTTATCATTTGTCCCAGTCTGAGTCCTCTGGAAAACTCAAAGTATCAGATGAGTATGTGTGGCTTCAACACCTCATAGACTATTTTCACTGTTTCACTTCCTTGTATTCCAAAATCATCAACAGTCTTAAAGAACAAGACATTTTACTAAAGAAAAGAAAAGAAAGAAAAAGAAAAAAAGCACGATAATTTTGTAATAATGATGTTACTATGTCCTGGTAATTCCTGTTGATTCTTATAGTCTAGAAAATTATACATAAGGATAAATAAGAAATCAGTCAGTGTGAGTGAAAAGATCACAAATAGAAACAAGTCCAGCGATTTGCCAGTACAATGATTAGGGGTGAACACATCATTTGGAAAGCATTTCCTGAGAAACACCTCCCCAGATTGATCCAGGCAGAGTGCTGTTCCTGTGCTTACTGCACCTGCTCTGGGAGGCACTGCACACGTGGTGCATCCAGGAGACAGCTGGGAGGAGTCTTGACTTAATTGACTGAAGAAAGGCATTGGAAGTTGACCATAGGAACCAAAATGACGTCTTGGTAGATGAGGAGTAACAGAACCCTTCACTGGAATTGAACCTTTGTTTTAAATTACGAAAACAAATATCAATTTCCATAAACAACTTTTTTTTTCACAAATTACTTGCATCTGACTAAATTATGACAGGTTTTAATGATTTACCCTACAAGATATTTAAATTTTTAATAGTTTTTTAGATTGTCCACTAGTATTTTTAATCAGCTAATAATCTTGGTGGGTAGAGCCATCTTTGAGGCAAAAAAGAAAAAAGAAACAAGAAGAAAATAATTCTTAGAGACATTAAAATATAATATAGTTGGACAATATTCCTAATTGTCAAGGTAGGTTCATCCTTATATTATCCACAGATTCCTTGTGTATAATCCAATGACAATCATAACCCAGGGATGGCAAGGTAGTAAGACACTGAATAAGACTCTCACATAGTCTTTATGAACGTGGAAGTGTACTTCAGTACTCATGCTTTAAAGCCACATGGTTCCGGTACAGCCTTAAGCACTTCTTTGTCTAAGCCCCAGTTTCCTTGTTTGTAAGATACATAGTAGAAAATAAAGCACAGCTTATGTCACAGGAAGATATTCATCATTATCTGATACTATAGTCACACATTTGTTTATATGTTCATTCATCACTTCCTCCAGTTCTATGGAGATAGATAAAGTAGGAATTTGTACGTGGCTGGTACTCATTAATTATTTGATGGGTGAATGAATGAATCAAGAGAATTATTTTACAAATTAAATAAAATAATGGATATAAAATGCAATGCCTATCTCATTCCTCAGAAGAATAAAATATCATTCGTGTTGTTTTTATTGGTTAAAATACAAAGGAAATTCATTTGTGTGCCAATTGTACTAATCTATTATCCACCTGTATGGACGCGACATTTTACATGGATGTGTCACTTCAAATAATACCCTACTACTTCTTATATATTCATGCATTAAAGGTAATAGACAACATTTTTTACTTGAAAAATTGCATATTGTGACCTTGTTTATAATGGCAAAAGCTAAAGTAAAAAAGCTAGGGAAGAAGATCACAGCACATAATGTAGGAACTATCAAACATTCATTAAAAGACATTTGTGTTCTTTAATGTGAAAAGATGTCTATACTGATTGGAAATAGAAGTCACTTTATAAACAGTTGGTAGCGAATGATATCATTTAGGCAAAAATACCTCCCAATCTCTCTCTTTCTCCCTCCATACCCTGTGTGTGTGTGTGTGTGTGTGTGTCACACAAGATTGAATCTAGTCCCATACACTAGGTTGACGGGCACTCAAAACTGCCAAACAGAACAATACACATGTGAGGCTGAAGGAAGACTAATCCGGAACATAACACTATCTAGGTCCTCTGTGAGTTTAAGAATGTAAAAACTACGTGTGATACTGCTGGGAACAATCATGGCATATAGGAAGCTGAGCACTGCAGTTAGATATGGAAAAGGGCACAATTTTTACCTGAGATAGAAGACAGGTATTATGGGAGAGTGGTTCAAGAAGAGATACTCTGTCTAGATATTAAACAAGGAAGAATACATAGGAGCAGCAAATTTAGTTACATGGGTGTTTTAGAAGTTTGATTTAGTGCAATTTAAACATATTACTACAAGCATATTTAGAAGTGTTTTCTATGGGTGGGCTTTTTATTACATGGCTTTAAAGTTTTGCATAGCATTAAACACAAAGAAGAAAATTAGTACAAGGAAAGAAAGGTTTGAACTTAAAAGCCTTTACAACTGTGGGAGTAACTCCAAGAAACATTCCATATGTATCCAAGCGTGTGTATAAAACAGCTGCTGCAGATACTATGGTCTCAGCAGCAGCTGGACTAACATTCCATTCTTACACATATTTATGTAGTTCCACTGTATATAGGTAATAGACACATATATGTATATGTTTATGTGTATATGAACAAAGACCCTAGGTTATCTTTCTAGTTTGTTTCTATAAAAGAAGCAGCAGGCTTTGTGGAAAATGTATCCACATTTATTATTTGATGATTCATACAAATTCACAGTAAGCTCTGACACCATGTGCATTCTAGCCATCTGCAAGCTACCACTATCTGCCTTGATTGCTGCCAGAGCACCAACCTGGATTCCGCACTTAGCTTTCACCTAGTCCTTGTTCCCCAAAGAAGTCAGACTTCTCTCTATACAATGAACATCTATCTGGTCATATCATGCATCTCCTGAAAACCTGATGACTTCCATTAGGATAAAACCTGGACATGGTCTATGTAGCCTATTCTGGTACAATGGTTTCTGCTGAGAGAAAAACTTTTCCAGATTTTATAATTTGATTTTTGTTTGTTTTTGTTTTTCAAGACAGAGTTTCTCTATGTAGTTTTTTGGTGCCTGTTCTGGATCTTGCTTTGTAGACCAAGGTGGCCTCAAACTTGCAGAGATCCGCCTGGCTCTGCCTCCCAAGTGCTGGGATTAGAAGTGTGCGCCGCCACCACCACCCAGCGATAATTTGATTTTTTTAAACCAAGAAATATGTTTTAATTTCTTGGCTCTTGGGGATGAGACTCAGTATGTTAGACTAGATTGGCCTCAAACTCCCAGAGATATACTTGCCTGTTTCCCTAGTGCTGGGATTAAAGGCATGTGCCTCTATGCCAAGCAAGAAAAATACTTTTAATGGAAATGACATCAGAATACAGGAAAGTATAGCTACCTTCAGTTTGTAATTATTAAAATGCCATTAATACTCACCAGCAATGCTTCTCCGCTTCTGAGATACTGTATGGTGGTGAGCAGAAGGCAACTGGACTGTATCTGTTGGATTTTCAGAGTCATGATTGGCTGTGCTCCTTATAAATTCCAAAGCAGCCTGGAGAACTCTAAGCTGCAGAGCCAAAGCCATATCTAAACCCAAAAGAAACTAGAATGTTTTCAAGCTATCATCATTGTTGGAATCTTTCAACTAAGTTAATTTATCATGTACTACATAAGGTATATAACCTAATACCCAAACTATAATATTCAATATCTAAACAAAAAGGCCTTAGATATAAGTCAAAATTGTTTATCAACATGAGCTTCTGATGTTATTTTTATGTTATATTTAAAAATATTGTTACTTTTACATTATATTTAAAAATAATGTTAAAGTAAATTCCTATATAGTCACTATAAATTTTTTTGGTTTTTTTTGAGACAAAGTCTCCTGCATTCCAGGTTGATCTTCAACTTGCTATGTAGCTGAAGATGACCTTGAATTTCTGATCCTCCTGCCTCCACCCCTTGGATATGTGTCACCATACTCGGCCTCACTATAGAAATTTGAATGGAAAAATAATAAATCATAAATGTATTTCATTTTAAATAATTGTTTTAAAAACAGTAATTTTGTGTAAAGTAAAAGCTTCAATAATCTGCATGCTTCAGATTTCACAGTCACTTTAGTATTTCCCATTAAAGAAAATTAAAGATCATTCCTCTTCAACATAAGCCTTTGTATTCTCCTTGGTAAAAAAAAGTCACTAGTTTCTGCCAGTGATATATTGTCAGCTCCTAATTACATTAAGTCATCAATCACTCTATTTGCAACAATGCAAAGGTTGCTTTTAATAACAACTAATACCATCACATAATTAAGTTTAAACCTTCAGTAAAAGAGTTATGGGGAAATTCCATACAAATTCATTCTTACTTTGTGTCCTCTTGTTTTTGCTATTTTGAAGATATCCAAGAAGTACAATAAGGTCTTCAATAACTCTAAAATACTGGGAGCCCGAGGAACTGCAAGCGTGGATTGTAACTGCTATGAAAAGTTGCTGTATATCACATGCAAGCAACTTATATTCGTTCAAAGGAATGCTAAAGTGAGCCAAAACAAAACAAAAGAACCCAAGACATTTATAAGCAAAATAGCCAACAATTTAAGACAAAGAACTGAATAAATTCTATGCTACCAGCATGCATTCATTTAATACCTAGTCATGCTTACTCTATAGCAAGCAATATACCCTGCACACTAGGAATGGAAATAAGACTTTTTGACTCCTGTTAAAAATACAGTCTTGTAGAAAACTAAACAAACTAAGAGAGCATCACATACAGCAGATAAGAGATTAATACAAGAGACTAAGGGAACACTCACACAGGTTCCTAGCCTACATGAAGGGTAAATGATAGGGTGTAGTAAGGGATAGTGCATTTGAATGAATTAATTAACCTCTCTGCATTTCTGCTGTATAAATTAATGTTATTTTATAGATTATAAGTTTGAACTTATATTGAACTTGAATTAAAAATAATAAGCTTGAATGTGTGTTAATCACTTATAAACACATAATGAATGATGATCTACTCACAGGCCCAAATACTTTTCTATATTTAGTTTTTTCAAGTTAAGTAATGGTTAGAAATATAACTTTCTTAGGGCCTATTCATACAGTATCACAAGGGACTATCAGTATAATTTATTTTTAGGAAAAACTACTTTCAGAACAAACATATAAGTACCTTTCCAGTTTTACTAATTTTATGCACTTTGCAATCAAGACTAAGTGTGCTAAGGAAATACAATACTTTGTGTCTCTACTTTTCATATGCACAAGCACATGAACCCTATGTATAACAAGTGCCCAGTGAAAGCTGAACTTTGTGGGTATAAGGAGTCTATCTTTGCTTCAGACAATCACTGGGTACAGATATGCTCTGTACTCTGCAGAATTATGGACAACATTTAGTGCTTTGGCATACAATAAGATGGTGCATCTAAAGATTCATATTTTATTATTATGCTAGTAAAATGGTAAACTATATCAGATGTGGAAACACCAAAAATATAAAATCTAATTAAGAATTTACTTTTCAAAGCTCTTACTCAACTGGCAGGCAGCCCTTTGTAAGTGTACTTTTGATTATTAACAGCTAGTTTGTACTAGCAATGCTAACACAGCCTCTATTATCATAAACTGACCACAGCAGCAGTGATACAGCAGCAAGTGAG
Source organism: Onychomys torridus (assembly GCF_903995425.1). NCBI lineage: Eukaryota > Metazoa > Chordata > Mammalia > Rodentia > Cricetidae > Onychomys > Onychomys torridus. Next base: position 55,036,557 of record NC_050447.1, read on the forward strand.
TTCACTGAGATGAGACAAGTCCTCTGCTGTTCTTGAGCTGCATGTGAATCAGTGAGTTACTGTAGCTCTAGCTAATCTATTTCTGGTGGTTGAACTACAGAGACTACGGATGAAGCTTGATAAACAAATCTGAGAGTAAACTTATTATCTTCAATTCTAGATACCCAAAACCACATCATATAAGCATCCAAAGCATCCTATTCTTAACCAGACATTACTAAAAGTGACGAAAACATGCCATCTCCAAGTTAATTTAATTTTGTGGGAAAGAGATTCTTTGAAATTATTAAAAAAAATCAACTCTTTAAGGTAACCTAATAACCATTTCCCCTTCTAATGATCTTATCAGATGTAAATTTAATTTAATTTTAATGAGATGTAATTTAAATGTTCAGTAGCAGATGAAATTTAATAGACTTACTTCTTTTCCAATCCATTCAGGGCTGCTATGGTATTACACAACACATAGAGTAGACCATTGTCCAACAACATGTCTGCTACCTTAGAACAAGAGTTTAAAACTTGAAGAAGAAGCAAGAGAGCATTATGCAAGAGCACATTGTCATAGAGAGAGGTCTCTATTAGTCCCAGTACCGGAATGACAGACCACTTCTGGAAAAGCTCCATGTGTTTCACCTCCTCCAGATCAAATCTGTAATAAAGAAGACACAGGGAAGAGCATGTTAGGAGCAACCAGTCACAGACTGGGGGAAAATGTTTAACACCACAAATCTGTTTTTAAAAGTTATCAAAAAAACAGTGTTGGGAATAAGGATTCTTAATTTAAAATAAGATTACAGCTTCTAATAAGGCAAAACCTACTATAAATGCATAACACCCTGGTGAAATACACATACAATTTCATAGTTTCAATGGATTCATTTGAATTCATCCACTGACAATCTTGTTTCCAAAGAACATCTGCCATGTGGGGCTATACAAGTGTAAAGGAAAATTACTAGTTTACAAACTACCTTAGTGACAATGAGCTAGTAAAAAAAATAGCTTAGCACAAATGAACAAATCCTTCACCCCTGACCTACTATCATTTGCCTCTGTGGTGCAGCAGAATTCTATGTATTTTGAATATTTTCCTTATCTGATAAATATGTGTGATGATGTCTGTTCAACTTTCCTTACAAGAGTGTTGTGAGAATAAAATAAGATCATGCAGACTTGCTCTAAAAACAAACAAAATAAGAAATTCATGCAAATGAAAAGTACTACCAAAATTACCATGGCTGGGATATAGCTCAGTAGTAGAGCACTTGCCTGGTATGTATAAGGTCCTGGGATTGATCTCCGGTAATATGCACACATACATAAAATGGCCACAGTAAATAATTTAAGTTCCCCAAGGTCTGAATTTGTCTACCACACTAAAGAAACATGTATGTTTCTCTATCAAACAGAAAAAAAATTGTGCCAAACTTTTAGTTCCAGTGGATTTTTTTTCTTTTATCTTTACATGTATTGTTAATCTTTAAGCATTACACCAAAGTCAAATCTGAACAATCAGCACATCTAGAAATTCAAGGGAGGACTCTGAAGGGACTGAGGAAATTCTGTATGGGTCACAAATATCCTGTCATTGAGATTACAAGGGCCATCTGTCTTCCCGAGTAGCTTTCTCATGATATGCCAAATCTTCTGTCACTTTCATTTTCTACTGCAATTATTTGTTTCCAGTTTCTAACTAGTGAATAAAATACTAAGAAAGAAGTAATATTAGAAAGATTATCATATGTAAAATAATAAATCAATTCCCTGGAAAATGATGTACAGTAGATTTTTTTTCTGACGACCAAAAGAATCACCTAACTTTATATTTAAGACAAGAGATCTTTTCTAGTAGAGAGAACTCACTCTTCATCCAGGCCAATTCGTCGACCAAAGAACATTTCGGTGAAGCACTCCAACAATTCCTGAGTTCCCCGATGAAGATACAACTGGTTGGCTAGTAAGGAAAAGCCCCGGATCTTTAGAAACTTGTCCTTTTGTTCTTTAGACGCTCGGTTAATATATGCATGTAACAGCTAAAGAAAAAATAAGACCATTTAGATGTTAACATTTAATATATACAAATCAGACTGTATATAATTCTTATATTTGTAAGTTATTACCTATCATTCATATACATAGTCACACAGAGAGAAAGCTGAAAACCACGTCACCTGCATAGAGAAATTAACTGGCTACTCTGGGATGTAAATGGTGACACTTTCATGGGGACTTCATACTTCTTTGATGATGTCTGTAGCTGAGCAGACCTAGTAGCCTGGGAGCCATAGTTGAGTGTAAGTAGAATATTATGTATAATTCAAAGGGAAAGAAACCAGTGCACTGTTTTTTTCTTCAGGTCTGACAGTTATCATCTGACCTCCACATATACACCAGAACTCACACGCGTGCACAAGACTTCTATTTCTAGACTTCTTGAGAGATCCTGTGCAAATGCCTGAATTTCCACCATTTTAAAACTTTCTCTTTCCTCCTACCTTCCCTCCCTTCTTTTTACTAGAAATCTCAGAAACTAGAATCACATATTCATAGAATTTTTTTTTTTTACATCTGTTTATGTATTTTGTATGGGGAAGTGAAGGTGTGTGTCATGGTACACATGTGGAAGTCAGAGAATAACATGCGTGAGTTGGTTCACTCCTACTGTGTAGGTCCTGAGACTGAAACTTATGTTGTTGGGCTTGGTGCTAAGCATCTTTTACCCACTAAAGCCACCTTGCTAGCCCTTATTTTCTAACTTCTTTTTTTTTTTTAATTTTTATTTTCTAACTTCTTAAATGCAACATGAGTAAAACTCAATTACATTTCCTTTTAAACCCCCCTTTCCCACATTTATTAATTTAGATCAACCACAGAACCCAGATATCAAAACACCCTATTACTGATCCCCACTTGCACATATGAAGGTTTGTCTCTTTCAAACGTCTCTCAGATCTGTGTCTTCAGACTTGCATAATCAGGCCATGAGCTCCTGAGTTTCCTGCTGCACTGAAAGGTTACAATTCACTGTCACAGTCATTTCCTCTCTGAAGGACTGTGCAGTCTGTAGCAGAACACTTGCTCTTCTCCCTCCCGTTCAGTCAGCCCCTCATAGTGGAGACTGAGGACTCTCCCTAAACACACATCTATCTACCACCCTCCTTAAGTCCTTACTAAGCTTACAGGCAACTATTAAAATGCACTTTTGGCACGAATCCTTTTTTACTTTCTCATAACACCAAATGCTTTCTTCATGCTCCCACTCTTCTTTATCAACATGGCCACTACACACTGTTATCTCAGGATTCCTGACATCATACTTAGTGGGCCAGTGACTTTCTCTTAGTACAAATAAATGCATGTAGGGACTACTATTATTATCCTTTATAGTTCACATAGCAGTTTTATACTGGAACTGCAAGAAACTAAACAATACCTACATCCAGACAAACTAAAGAAAATGAGACTCTTTAAAAGAACATTTCAATATTTGTTTTCTAAAGGAAGTCATTTCATATCGAACATTCATTTATTCAACAGTATACTTAGTTTGTAATGCATATGGCCATATGTCGATGTACACAGTTTATATCAATGTTAGAGATCAAAAATAAGTGCATAAATAAGAAGAAAATATATAAAGAGTATAGCCAGAGGGAAGCAATTCTCATATGGTAATTAGGGAAGGCCTCTTTAAAAAGGAGACAGCTGAGACTTAAGTGTTCAAAAGTTGATACTACACTGAAGAAAAGACTCCCAATAAACTACACAATCCTTATAATTTTTGTAAAATGGACTTACTGTTAAGATATATGAATTTATTGGTAAACTGACTGATATAAATCAATGTATAGGGAAGACTTAAGACTGATTTGAATACTACATACAAAATGCCAGTGTGAAATAGCAAAACTATAGATTGTTATCTTTTTATTAATTTTAATTTTTTTATATAAATGGGTGTCTTGTCTACATGTATGTCTATATACTGTTTGTGTTCCTGGTGCCCACAGAGGCCAGGAAAGGGTGTCAGGTGCCCTAGAACTGGAGTTATAGATGGTTGTGGGTCACTGTGTGGGTGCTGAGAATTAAACCTGGGTCCTCTGTAAGAGCAGCCCAGTGCTCTTAACCACTAAGCCATCTCTCTAGCCACAACAGTTCACTCTTCTTAAATATAAAATAAGCTTTGAGTCTTATCATATACCAAACAATTTAAATTATACATATACTTATTGTTCCGATGAAAGTATTGCTTGTGTAGTTTGTGCCCTTACTTTAATAACTCCTTGCTGGATAGCAGGTGATGGGTGGTTAACCAGGACTAGAAGAGTATCTGCTTGAATAATCCTATCCATCACATTTTCAAGCATAGCGTCAGGCAGGATAAGAAGAACTCCACTTAAGAGTTCATATAACCCACAGCAGATAGGTATCAAACAGTCTTCAGTGACACTGTGACAGAAACCAGAAAATTCTTACTAATGCAGCATTAGAAAGAAACCCACATGAAAAATACCCTAGGGATTGAAATGAACAGCAACTTTAACATGCAAAACAAATGCCCAGAAAGTTTAAAAACGTTTCCTAATTTAAGCGTGATTAACAAACTTACCACTGTCTTCTAAGGTAGCTGTTTTTCCAGTAGATAGTATACTAAAATGCAGTCATCACTGCCACATGTGCTACTTAAACTATTTGAGGTTAAAAGTCCAGGTCCTCCTGTACAACATCTGGGTAAGTCATCAGCTCCGCAGAGAGAGAAAGGGCTTGAGTCTTTACCCCTAACTGAGCATCTATGAAGAGCTGATGGCTTCTGAGGAAGGGAGGGTCAGTTTTTAAACAAGGTGTGGCCCCTGGTAAGTTGACCACTCTCCAGTGGATGCCAACACACTGAGGAGTATATAGGTAGTACTACATAGGTAGGACTTCGTGGGTTAAACAAAACCAAAAACCAGAGAGAGAACATGAAGGGGGATAGAGAGGGTGGATCTTGGAGGAGAGAGCTGTATAAAAGTCTCAAAGAATTAATAAGACATATTTTTAAAAATCAAGGCCCAGGGTTGGGGATTTAGCTCAGTGGTAGAGCACTTGCCTAGCAAGCACAAGGCCCTGGGTTCAATCCTCAGCTCCCCCCACCCCATCCCCCAAAATCAAGGCTCTTCATTCCTCTAGCTGCATTTCAAATGTCTCATAGGTGAACATGGCACTATCACAGAAAGTTTCATCATTCAGGACACCATCTAGGAACATCAATCTGATGATTTCTCTGAACTAAAGAATTTTCTTAGTTACTTGGCTTTTGGGTGAGTATGGAATTCAGTATTATCTAACAACGAATAAATGAGAATGCATCTTTTGGCTTGGTATTAATGTAATATGATCAGAAGTGGCAAAATGAAGACATTTCTGGTGCAGGGATTCTAAGGCAAGAAAACATGGTTACCTGTGAGCACCTGCAGCTCGTTTGTGGTTTGCCTCATAAGCAGGAGAAAAGGCAAAGTTTTCCCAACCATCAGCATTCCTATCAACAAGACTTGGCCACCTGCTGGCAGCAGCGGATCCATTCTGAGAGGGAAATGCAAGCCCAAGGCTTGCAATCATGCTGTGGCTTCGCTGGAATGAGGCCAGTCCCTTGAGATTATCAGGTCGACGTGGATAGGACTCATCCCCAGGACTGTCATCATCTGATCTGGGCTCAGTTCCCAAGTCTCTGTGATCTACTCTGGCCATAGGAAACCTCAGTGTTCCTCTGGAGACCCCATTTGCAGAGGCCTGGGCTGCAAGAAGTGCCTCCATTTCCCAAACAGTTTTTGCAGACTCACAGCTACTGATGAATGCTTCCTCTTTGCTTGCTTTCAGTGTGTAAGGACTCCCGAAGGGACTCCGTTTCTCTGGGTGGGCATCTGCAACACTCAGTAACTTGTCAATACTAAAGCCCAAACTTCCAGCCAGTTTTTGTGTTTGCATTAGTGGTGAATAGGTAGGAAATGCTGGTAGACTTCTAGATCGAATCATCTGGGCAGCCATCCGCTGTGGAATAATATTGGAAGAACTGGTTCCTAGCAAGTGTAGACAGAAAAATAGTACTTAAAAATCCATTAAACAGCATCACTTTTCTTCTGTAATGTGAGTCACAACCATGGAACAGACCACCTGTCTGGCACTATTAAAGAATCCATAAAGGGCAATGTTCCTAGCCAAAAACTGCTTAAAATTCATACGTGCCCAAACTATTTTTCTTTTAACTACATTTTATTAAGCTTTCAAAACCATGTCTTTTCCTGTTTTCTTAATAAAATACAATATTGATGGCATGGCTTGAAGTCATAAGGATTAATGGGTTCAGCTGAAGTGAATCAGAGTGAAATTTAATTGACTTAGGACAGCAGTCACAGGGTACAAGATGACAAAGTGGAGAGTTGAGGCTGTGCAGTAAGACATGACTGATTCAAATGAAAGTTCTGTTAGTTCAGTGGCCATAGTTAATCAATTACTACAGAAGCAGTAGTTTCTGCAAATGTGTGATGAGAGTTCAGAATATCTACTCTGCAGAGTGTTTTTAAGGATGAAGAGAGGTCATGTATGTGATGTACCTAATATGGTGCCTGGACTGTAACAGGTGCTTAATAAAAGGTAGTACTTGTCATTACAAAAATAGCCCTCAGACTGTTCTCTTATTTTCCTTCTATTTCTGCAGTTACTTACTAATGAGAAGTAATCATCTCTCTTCTTCATGGCTTTCCAATTTAATGGTTCTAACACTATGTTCAGGAGATCAGAAAAATACTTTATGACAAGAACACAGGATATAAGCACAGATTTCCCAACATTTGGTCATGAACTAGCAACAGTGGAGCAGCAGCACCAGTCCAACAGCTAAGAATTCACATTTTCAGGCTCTGGCCTATACCTACTCTTCCAGAATACAGAGAGAGGTACGCAGTGTCTGAGTGAGATAATCAGATGCTTGTATGCATGTTCAAGTTTTGTAAATATGATAGAGTAAATAGCTCCTTAATGAACTATTTTTGAGGCAAAGCCTTGTGCCAATAAAAGAAATACACAGCTTAGAACTCTTTCCTAATAATTCTTTGTTTCAGTTGGCAGGCTACAGTTGTCAAAAGATTATTCAAATAACCCAGCAAAAAAAAAATGGGGTATGACTGACTATATTTGAAAATGTTTCAGACTGATACAATTTTTAAAAAGATACTTTGTACAAAATACTAGATGAAACTAATTAAAACATGGCCTTAAAATATTATAATAAATAACCATAAAATGAACTAGAGAATTACTGAAATGCTTTGGAAAATAAACACAATTGGAAATTAATACTCCTACATCTTGTCCTGCTTCTCCATAGCTCTACTTTGCTTCCAAGACTTAATGGTTGTTTGCAGTAGAGTTACAGAAGAGGAGGCTGTCCTGTCAATAAGAGCCATACCCACCATGGAGAAGACAGCTGTTGGGAAAGGGAGACAAGTAGGGCCAAGTCAGAACCAGGAAATCTACACATACTGTGTTTTCTAAAAAATAAGGACAGGCTGTTAAAAGTAATTACCAAGATAGGAAATGACTATGAGCTTAAAGACTTAAGGAATCATTTCATGAAGAGAGAAATGGAATTAATTCTGAGCACACAAGTAATGACGAGGCAAGCATTTAAAGCTGCTCTAGTGTTTGGCAGTGAGGCTGGCTGGCTGGGAGCCACAGTTGAATTTTTCAAGTCAACAGCCACAGGCTAGGATACTAAAGATAGACAGCATCTAGGAAACTGCTGTGGTTTCTGTTTATGGGAACTAGGCTGCAGGACTATAGTAGAAGCACAGGAACTGGGGCAGTGTCACAGAAGCCAGAGAGAGGAGGTTGTTAGAATGGTTCAAAGGATCACTGCCTCCTTTTCAAGCTACCAAAATTCCCAGAGGATGCTCTTTCTAGACTGAAGGTAAAAGCTGCTTAAGCAAACAAACAAACAAACAAACAAATTCAACTCAAAAGACCTAGAAAACATGAGGGTACAACTGCATCTGAAATCAGAGTAATGGAGGCAATTGAAAATCAACTAACCTCACAGACAGTGCAAAGCATTAGGGTTCTAGAAGTGCTCAGAAGCCTTTGTAATCACGTCATATTGAAGAAAGATACCAATAGAAGGGACAGTGAACTTAACAAGTGAGTTGTCTGGCAAAGAGCAGAACAAGACAACCAATATTTCTGAGGAGAACTGGAAAGCAAGCCAGAAGATTAATGAAATACAAATGGCTATGGTAAGAGGACATATGATGCAGTGGTGAGATAGCATGAGCCTCGTCTATTTTGGGGTCCTCCAAGGACCTGCACTAGGTATGTTGTTAGACTGAGTGTAAAGAACTGATACCAGTGGTTGTGAAAATGGATTTTTTATTTTATTTTGGCTAAATCTCACTCCAACCCCTGAAACACCTTCTAGGTCCCTTCTCCCACATTCTCTCACTTTCAAGCCTCCCGCCCCTGCCCTGCCCACTTTCTCTCTCTCACTGTGTGTGTGTGTGTGTGTGTGTGTGTGTGTGTATACACAAAATGTACTAAGTCCAATTGGTTTTGCCAGATAAAAATGGATTCATTAAACATATTTTGGCTGGATATTAGATTATATTATACTGCTACAGCATGCACAATTTAACTGTTCACAAACAGTCATAACTGAAATAAGACGATCTGTAGTTTAATCTTTGCTATTATTACCTTCAGAAGGTGATGCAGTAAAGGCAGATGGACTTATTACCAGAAATCCTGGGCTGGGAAACGATTGCCCTCCACTGCTAGAATGCCGCAGGTACATGATTGACTGCACTTTCTCCTGAAAGATCTTACCATCTGGAATTGGTTTTGAGACAGCAAAAATTTAAAATAGGATAAAATAAAAATAACCTTTAAAAGCAAAACATTAAACATGAATTTTGGCAAAAGGGTGTTAAAATAGAAAGAAATAAGGCCTGCTTATTACTGTCAAATGTATAATTCACTCTACAGTTTCTCACTATGGATTTTATGGCTGTTGACTATTATAACCCACATTTATTAACAGTTATTTCTGAGATTTCACATCTTACTACTCCTCTTTCATGTATAATTATGATCTCTCCAAACAGACCATTTACTAGTTTGAATAAGGACTGTATCATGTGCCTATATATTAGATTTACTTTTATTTGAATTTATGTGTATGTATGTGTGCCTGCCACATGTTCAGAAGAAGGTATCAGATCCTCTGGAGCTAGAGTTATAGGTAGTAGTGAGTGCTGGAAACTGAATTAGGGTCTTCTGGAAGAGCAGCCAGTGTTCTTAGCTACTGAGCCACCTCTCCAACCTGTGTCTTATATTTTTATGAATCCCCTTCAGTGTATGATATGAATCTTAAGTAATACTCTCAGTTTAATCATCCTTTTTAGCATCATACTTTGAAGTTTTCTACCTTGGCTTTTTAAATGCACCATAAACAGACAACTACATTACCTTTCTGCTCTTATTCACACCTTTTGTTTATTCTCTCGTGGGAGAATTTCCCACTCATCCCCTGTAGAGAGTTGGAACTACCTGTCCACCTGTTGTCCTTCACCCATGTCCAGTCAGTCACTGGGCTCTTCCAGTTTTCAGGCTTGATCATTTCTCCATTTAATCCTCTCCCCACTGGATCGGTGTTATAGCTTTCTAAATCATAACTGGTAGATGTCTTGTCTATCCCAAGATCTTCAGAGTACCAGAATTCTAACAAAAATCAGCATGACTTAACACACCCGAGAGGTTCCTATTGCCTTAATACCTTAGATAAAGCTCAAGCTTCTTGTTTTCAAAAACCTCCATGTCTGTCAGACCTCTCTCTAATTGTGTGTCTTAGTTAGGATTACTATTGCTGTGATAAAATGCCATGACCAAAGCAGCTTGTGGTGGAAAGGGCTTATTCGGTTTACACTTCCATATCACTGTTCATCACCAAAGGAAGCAGGATAAGAACACAAGCAGGGCAGGAACTTAGAGGCAGGAGCTGATGCAGACACCATGGAGGAGTGCGGCTTGCCATACATGGCTTGCTCAGCCTGCTTTCTTATAGAACCCAGAGCCACCAGCTGGGCATCCCCCATCCATCAGGAATTAAGAAAATGACCCAGGCTTGCCTACAGCGGGATCTTATGGAGACATTTTCTCAGTTGAGGTTCCTTCCTCTCTGATGACTCTAGCTTGTATCAAGTTGACATAAAACCAACCAGTACATTGTGTTTCTTATATTTTAGCAATACCAGCCTCTAGGTTCCTTATTAATCTTTGCCTAGAATGCCCTTCCCAGTGCTCTTTCTTTATTTCTATTAGACTCTAAGCAAACACCTTCTCCTTCAGGAAATATCCCTCAGTCCCCTAGCCCCTGCTCTACACTATCAGAAAAGATACATACACCTACATAAATAATGGCTTCTATATCTCTGCACCGTCCACAAGCCTAGTATAACTATCTGTTCATTTCTCTGTCCCCTCTACCAGATATAAAAGCCTCTTATGAAAGGAAACATTTTACTAATATTTGAACATTCTGACTCTAGAATCTTGTGCAGTATTTTACTCACTAACTGTGCTAACCTAACATGAAATCATGCTATCTAATTTCATTGAAGTTTTATTGATGATCACTTTATTTAATACATTTCTTTAAATGGTTGTTGTACAACCAGATTTCCATTTTAGGTTTACTACCTAGCTTTCTCATAGTTGCTCCCTTGCTTACTTTCTTTTCATATTTTATCTTCCTAGTTTAAAAAAAGCTGGCTAGGTCACCTACTATTAATTGTTCTTTTCTGAATATATATATACCTCTTCCCTCCTTTTGGTATTCAAGCTCCCTGGAGGCAGAAGCCAATTTGGTTTATCCTGTAACTCACTGCCTTCTATCCCCAAGATACAATTAGGGCCATTTCCAGCACAGAGAAACCATTCATCTAATATCAAAACAAACGTGGATCAGCAGGAAAAAGACAATGGAAACAGATAAGATCCAACAATGACCGTACTCACCAATGTGCAAAGAGAAGTAAAAGTTTGTGGGGTTGTGACAAACATAAGTGTTAGTAGGAGGATGCACTGCCAACAGGAAATTGAAAATAATTGTCAATAATTCCAAATCTGGAGGAGATCCAAGGACTTCCGAAATGATTTTCACAAACGATCTACAAACCTCTCGGGGCATGGATGTAAGCTGCCCCTCTCTGTGTTCCTGAAAAGATAAAAGCCAAACACTTTTTATGTTTAGAGAACTGTCAACTAACATTTTTCATTTAAATAAGGAAGTCTTTTAAAAATCATTATTATTGTCATTATTATTAGTGTGTGGGGGGCATGTACATGTAGTGGTCTGAAGACAACTTTGTGGATAGTTCTTTCCTTCTACCTTTATGTGGGTTTTGGGAATCAAATTCAGGTCATCAGGCCTATATGGCAAGCACCCTACTTGCGGAATCATCTCACTGATATTATTTTTAAGATAGAATTTTGTTGGTTTACTAATCTAGTATGACCATATTTACCATTAAATTGAGTAATTTTATTTATAATTTATAATCCTCAAATCAAGTAATCTTGCCATTAAAAATTCATTAAAAGTGATAGCAATTTAATTTTATCCCTCTTAATTTAGTTAACTGAGCCAAGTTACACTGCCAAACTCACAAATAATGGACTCAAAAGCTAAAGTGTCCAAGTGTGCATTGTGGCCCTGCACTTACATTGACATTACCATGCTGTCTTTTTGTCTACATGAATAATGCTAATGCTAGTATAATAAGATCATTTTAAGAATTAAATGTCACAATGTCTTAGAACATTGCCTCAGACACTAAGTCCTATGCAGGGTAACCATCTTGTAATTCAAAAAGCTGGAAGAAGAGTTTCAGATTTCAGGTTTTTGGATTGGGGTGATATCTTGACAGACTTTATAGATGAATATCTAGAATCTCCAAACCGGAAATGTTCCAACTGAATTTCTTTTAGGGCATAAAGCTTCCTTCTCTTATTGCCATCACCACTTCGTGCTACGACCCCACTATGGTTACTAGATCTGGAAGGGCTTCCTGCAACAGAGCGGACTAGTGACAGCACCATCCTGTGCCCTGGCTTACAAAGTCCTTTCTCACAACGGTCTCTACAGTGCTTTTATCTTTCACTTCTAGAATATGGGCTTAAAGTGCTTATTTGACTAGCTTGAACCACACAAAGACACAGAGAATTGTTCAACTATAACCTACACTCAGGCCCCCAGTATCTTTGTGCTGTACTATCAACTATTTAGATTATAGAACTCGGTAGGCTATCTTGCATTACTAAAAATAGAAGCTGACATAACTTGTTTATGTCCTCCAACTCCATCTTCCCAGAGGCTAGTAATTAACCTCCTGACTAAGGGCACAGAATAAAAAACTGCCTTGTCTTCTGTCTCCCTACGTCCAGACATAAAACAAAGTTCTCCCTCCACCCCATTGACTCTGATATACTGCTGAATCAGAATACTTAAAAGGGAGCTGTTAATTCTGAGATAATTTAGTCATCCAACTAGCTCAGATTTAAGAACAAAATCTGTTAAGGTCTCTCAAATGTCCAGATCAAAACAAGAAGTTACATTTCCTCACTTCCAACTCAGAGCTCTTTTCTGCTATAGTCATGTCTTTCTTTTGGTCCATGCCTCTTTGACCTTCCCAGCTTGCCTGCTTGTAACATCAGTGAGCTTTCTCCATCACATGGCCCCTTGTGCTAACTCTTTGTCCCTTGCTCACCCCAGCTTTCACTCTCCTGACCTTCCAGGTTGTTCTCTTTGGTTACTCTTTCTACAGCTCCTATTTCCTGTTTTCACAAGGCAAAAAAAATCTCAGCCTTCATTATGTCCTAGCTAGGCTGCTTACCTGGGAATGCTGCCTGTCCCCATGGGTTCACAGCCACTGCCACCACCGAGTGCCCTGCTGAAAGCCCAGATACAGGCTGTGTGAAAAGTCAAACTTGGCTGCTTTTTTGATGCTATCATTCTTTCAATCTCACAGTTTTTATTGTTTTCATGTGTGTGTGTGTGTGTGTGTGTGTGTGTGTGTGTGTGTGTGTGTGTGTGTGTGTGTGCAACAATATAACATAATATATAGACTCCTAACAACTCTGCTAAAACAGAACTGGCCTTAGTAGTGGTATCTTTTTAATTCCTTCATACTTGCTTCCTACTTTACACTCTGACTTTATCCCCTCAGTTCAGGGCCTATACACAACACTCAGTAACTAATGAAATTGCCTCATATTCATTGTGCTGCTGAACTCACTACTCTTTCCAAAATGCCCCAAAGACACCGAGACATTGTACATGCAAAGACCAAGTTCATTTCTTTACATACTTTACACAAGATTCATGTTTAATAAAATGTGTTAAGTGGACTTTCTGAATTAAGGATGAAAAAAAAGACCTTTCAGAAAAAGAAATTGCTACCTGAGTTTTAAAAGCATTTTGCAGAAGAATTACGGAAGAAAAATATATTGAAAAGGCTGAATATCACATGATCATACAAACTTACTGCAAATTTGCAATACATTTCAAAATGGATAAACAAACAGATTTAGAGGAAAACAAAAGCATAAATGATATGTAAAATATTCAGCAAGCTAAGAAATCAAAGCCTTGTATTTCTGAAGATAATAACCTGATGTACCACAGGGGCCAAGAAAGGTACATATGATGCTTTTTAAAGCAAGTATTCATCTACTGCCTATGTGTGCCTGACACAGAGGTCAGAGTGTGGTCAACAGCAGCAACAACAGAAAACCCATATCCGACCTTCAGAAGATTTACAGAGGGAAATTAACTGTAATATCGCGAATAACACAAAACCACACCATATATGCACAGTGGAACAAATAAATGTCTGAAGCAGAAGGAGTCAATTAGGATGAAAAAGAAAAACCAGTGCAGGCTTCTTTTCAGGGGTGAGTTTAAGGAGCTCCAGGGGTAAGCACATGTGAGCCAAATGAAAAGAACAGAAGCAACAATATCCAAGGTAAAAGGAGGATCATGTGCCAGAGGAAGGGGAACCTCTCATTTGTGGCTAGAGAGGAAAGAATACCAAGGGTTTAGTGCGCTAGGAGGCTGGCACGTCTTCAGATCACACATGTCATCTTATTTGGATTTTAACCCAACTATACTGTGACGGTGTCAGGCTATGGAAGCAAAGGCACTAGCCTCATGGAATAATAAAGATCACTTGGATCCTACCTTATCTGGACTTATCTCACTTAACAGACTAAAGAATGTTTCAAACATTCAAAACAAAAGAAAACTTTGGGAAATAGTCCAATATAAAGCAGATAAAAGGACATTTGTAAAGGCAGATCACAGCATAGACACAGAAAGTAAGCTAGTGTCACTTTTGAACTTAATATTTTGGATATATTTCCATGTTGCCGATTAACATATAAAACAGACCTACAATAAATTGTATTTACTAAAAGCCTACATATGTGTAAGTTGTTAAAGACTATATAATGAGTTAGGGATCACTAAATGTTGATGTTCAGGAAACCACACAATTATTATATCCCAACACAAAGAAACATGCAGAAACTAGTTGTTCTTTTGTGGTTTGAGTTAGAGAAGATGACAGTGTAAAGATCAGGTGGCAAGAGCTGAAAGAAAACAGGCTTGTGGAGTAAGTAAGACAAAAGACAGAAAAAATTCCCATTGACAGGCCGGTGAAATCTTAATGTGCACAGCAGTAGGTTATTAAAAGAAGCAACTGCAGGAGACAGCTCCACAGAGAAGCTACATGAAAAGTACCTGTAAAACCTGACAAGTCAGTAGGAAGTGATGGACTATGTGGGCGTTCAGCAACTGCTTAATATTAAACTGCTGCTGCTGGTGCTCTGCCCGGATGAGGACTTCCAGAGCTGCTAGCAGAGTCTCCCACACACCTTGCTGAGAAAATAAACATGCACCAATTAGCACACAGTTATGGAAAACATGTCGTGGGACTCTTAGAAGACTCTAAACATAACTACTTAACACTGAATAGTCTACGTCAAGATTCAATTTTGGGGGCTGGGGCAAGCAAGTCTTACAATTTATTCCTTTCAGCTCATCATTACCTCAGGCAGTTCAAAACTCCACACAAAAGAAGCCTCCAGATTTACAGGTATAACTGACATTACACTGAAGCAGCAAAATCATCCTCTCCTCCAGAATAATTAGTGATTTTTAAAAAGTATATTTATTAATTCTTTAATAATTTCATTCACATATTCAATGTATTTTGGTCATATTCACACTCCTCTCACCCCTCCTTCCAACTTCATGTCTTTTAAAAAGTTTATTTAATGATTATATTTAAATGTCCTTTGGAGCATGAGAGGTCCAGGACACCATAGCATACATTCACATTGAAATATTCCTCAACCTCAGAAAAACAAGAATCCTGGATGAATCTTGAGGGCATTATATTACTCTAATTACAAAAAAACAGATACTGCATGATTCCATTTATTAATCTAATCATAAAGAAACAGATACTGCATGATTCCATAAATAGACACTTAGGAGTAGTTAGCATCACAGACCCCAAAATACCATGGCAGTTATGAGCACTAGGGGAAGAGGTAAAGGGGTTTGATGAGTACAGAGTTTTGTTTTTATATTATGAAAAAACCATGGAGATAAATATTGGTGATGGCTGTACAACATTTGCATACAAGTAATGCTTCTGAACAACATACTAAAAATGACCAATAAGCAAACTGAATGCTATATGTACTTTACCACCATACACAGATGAAAGAAAAGTGCACATCACATGCCTCTGCCTTATTCCATATCTTCCAATCGAGCAACAGTTCCTGCAACAGGTTAACATCTTGGATTATAGCATGAGACTCAACATCCAACTTGAACTCTCCATGCTCATTGATATGGATAATGTCTTCACCACAACAACCTTCAAGAAGGATCTACAGAAAATTAACATTAATGTAAAATGCAGTAATAACTGGATAACCAGATAACTCACCAGAAATATCAAGCTTTTTATCTCAGCAGTCATAACATCAAATTTAAAGGAAAACTAGTAAGGAATTAAACATTTCTCCAAATATCTATTTTATAAAACAATTCAATTTAGGAGTAAATCATAAATTTTCAAATAGTTATGATTACTTGGTTTTAAACATAGGGTAAAGCCACCTATAACTCCTCCTATCACTGAGCAAACCTCTAGCCCTTGATTTATTCTTGTTGCTCTGAGTTCAAGTTCCAGTGTAAATTTGCATATTTGAGACTGCTTAATCCTCCCGAAAACCTCATGAGGTATAAAATGATTGCAAAAGCTAAGGCTCACGTGGGTGAATTTGGCCCTTGGGTTTTTAAAATTTTTATTTAGTGTGTTCTATGTGTGGGGGTGTGTGTACATGAGTGCAGCTGCCTTAAAGATCACAAGAGGGCATGCTTATTCACAGGAGGGAAATTCACACCTGTACTACAAATCTGTTCAAAAGCCCATGGCTCAGGAGGGTACAGGGCATAGGGGAACATACTATTGTTGTTATGCTAAATGGTCATGTTATCAAACTGTCATCTAAGTACTTACATTTATGCCAAAGATTTCTGTTGCTTTCAACCTTGATCAGAGAAGATTCTTTTTGCAGTGCTTAATACACACTTATAACCAGTCAAAGTGATAAGAACAAGTGAATAAGAATATTCGGCACTGAATAGGATACCTATATCCACCTCCTTGCTCCTAAGAGTCGGGGAAGATGGGAAGTCAAAGAAGATGGGAAGGAAAGAACGTAAGAGCTAGAAAATGGGGAGGAGTGCTGTGAGACACTGTCTTCTGGATATGACAAGGCTTTTTCACATATGAACTTGCAGCAGCTGCACAAAATCAAGTCATTCAAAAGTGCAGGATGGGGGAGGGGTTCATGAACCATTACCACCACCACCACCTAGCTGAGGAGCTATTGGCAACTGATGGCTGCTGAGGAAAGAGTGTAACTTTCTTGAGGGTGTGAGTATTGATAGGTTGTCCATTCTTCAGCAGATGGCTCCACACTCATGTGCATACAGGCAGTACTAATTGGACCCACTATTAGATAGAGGTTTTTAAAGAACAAGAGAATGAAAGGACAGACGTGTCAGAAAACCCAAGTAGACTGCTTGAAGATCTTTTCCCCTCTCTCTGTTCCCCTAGACCCAATCCCCCAGTCTCATCCCTAGAGCTGTAACAGAACACACATCTTCAATGGATTCCCACAGACCACCCTCTTCTATGCTTCCTTCCCCCATTCATGGCTATATCTCATCCCCTAACTCCAGTAGGCAGCCCCTGCTAAACCACAGGCCACCCCTGACAGAAAACCAGGTAGGCTGCCCACAGACTTTCTCCTTTTTCTGTTCACCAGACCCAATCCTTAGTCTCAACTGCAAGAGAACATCAGCTACAGCCCTCCCTCACTGCTGCCCACATCTCCTGTGGATCCCACAAACCCTCCCCTCCTAACCTTCCTCTTCCCACTCATTGTTTTGTCCCAGACCCCAACCCCAACAGGTACCCCCTTCTAACCCAAGGGCTGCTCCCACCAAGGCAACAAGGACGCTGCAGGCAGACCCACAGCTCTCCTACTGCTCCTGAGATCCAATACCTCCTGTCTCATCCCTAGCTTTGTAGCTGGAAATCTGCTGTGTCTCTTTCCTCTCTCATCCCCAAGGAATTACAAAGACTTCTCTTCCAATCTTCCTTCCCTTCCCCCAGTTCAGCCCAGCATCCCAGCTTCCAATACCAGCAGGTATTCCCCATGAGCACACTAGTTGAATAGGCCAGGAAAACAGGCAATACATAGCCATCACACTCTCAGGAAATCCAGAGAGGAAATAGAAACCAAGGAACAATACACCCATCCAACAAAGACAAATCCAGAAATCAGAACCTAGATCTTTAATCATCCCAAACCCAGATGCCAAGACAACAGTGTAAAAATACAACCAACAGCTAGGACAATATGTCCCCACTAGAACCCAACTATCCTCTCATAGCAGACTCTGAATATTCCAACATAGATGAAATGTAAGAAAAAGACCTTAAAACAGCTTTTTATGAATATGATAGAGGTCCTTAAATAGGAAATTAATAAATCCCTTAAAGAAATCCAAGAAAACACAAACAAACAGAGTAAGGAAATAAATAAAATTGTTCAAGACTTGAACAATAGAATCAATAAAGAAAATGCAAACTAAGGGAATTCTGGAAGTGAAAAATTTGAGCAAAGTAGCCAGATACAAGATTAACTCACAAAAAGAAAGAAAGAAAGAAAGAAAGAAAGAAAGAAAGAAAGAAAGAAAGAAAGAAAGAAAAGAAAAGAAAAGAAAAGAAAAGAAAAGAAGGAAGGAAAATCAGTATCCCTCCTATATAAAAATGACAAATGGACTGAGAAAGAAGTTAGGGAAATAACTCCTTTCACAATACCCTCAAATAAATAAAATATCTTAGGATAACTCTAACCAAGAAAGTGAAAGACATGTATGATGAAAACTTCAAGTCTTTGAAGAAAGAAATTGAAGAAGATAACAGAAAAAGGAAAGATCTTCCATGTTCTTCGATGGGTAGGATTAACATATGCCATCCTCCCAAAAATCTGCAGATTCAATGCAATCCCCATCACAATTCCACCACAATTCTTTACAGATCTTAAGAGGACAATTCTCAACTTCATATGGAAGAACAAGAACCTCAAAATAGAAAAACAATCCTGGACATTAAAAGAACTGCTGGATGTCTCCACCGTTCCCCATTTCAAATTGTACTACAGAGCTATAGTAATAAAAACCACATGGTATTGTCATAAAAACTGATGTGTTGATCAATGGAATCGAATTGAAGATGCAGACATAAATCCACACACCTATGGACACCTGATTTTTGATAAAGAAGCTAGAAATACACATTGAAAGAAGACAGCATCTTCAACAAATGGTGCTGGTCAAACTGGATGGCTACACGTAGAAGAATCCAAATAGATCCATATTTATCACCCTGCACAAAACTCAAGTCCAAGAGGATCAAAGACCTCAACATAAAACCAATTACACAGAACCGGAGAAAAGAAAAAGTGGGGAACAGCCTTGAAAGCCTCAGAACAGGAAATGACTTCCTGAACAGAACACTGATTTGTTTTAAGACCAACAATTAATAAAGGCAAAGGACACAGTCATTTGGACAATGTCAAGTGGCAGCCTACAGAATGGGAAAAGATTTTTACCAACTTCACATCCAACAGAGGACTAATATCCTAAATATATAAGGAACTCAATAAACTAGATTTCAAAAAATTCAAATAATTCAATTAAAAAATTGATCTAAACAGAGAATTCTCAATAGAGGAATCTTCAATGGCTGAGAAACACTTAAAATGTTCAAAATCCTTAGCCATCAGGGAAATGCAAATCAAAACAACTCTGAAATTCCATCTTATAACCTGTCAGAGTGGCTAAGATAAAAAACACAAGTGACAGCTTATTCTGGTGAGGATGCAGAGCAAGGGGAACACACTTCCATTGCTGGTGGGAGTGTAAACTTTATAGCCACCATGGAAATAAATATGGCAGTTATTCAGAAAGTTGGAAATCTAATCTATGTACCTCAAGACCCAGCTATATGCCTTTGGACATATACCCAAAGGACACTCCATCCTACCACAAAGATACTTCCTCAACCAAGTTCAGAGCAGCTTTATTCATAATAGCCAGAAACTGGAAACAACCTAGATGTCCCTCAACAGAAGAATGGATAAAGAAAACATGGTATATCTGCACAAAGGAATATTACTCAGCTGTTAAAAAATGACATCATGAAACTTTCAGGCAAATGGATGGAACTAGAAAAAAAAAATCATCCTAAGTGAGGTAACCCAGACCCAGAAAGATAAATATGGTATATACTCACTTATAAGTGGATATTAACTGTTCAATAAGTGATAACCAAGCGACAATCCATAGACCAAGAGGATTTAGGTAAAGAGGAGGGTCTAGGGGGGATTAATGCAGGAATCTTGGGAGGGGGGATGTAGAACAGATTTTATGGGTGGACTAGGGACAGGGATGGAAGCAGGGGTCAAGTACAAGGAAAGATAAGGTACAGGGAGAAAATATGGGGAGAGATGGTTAGAAATGGGGGGCATTGGGGGTGTGTGTGGAAATACAGTGCAGTGGAAACTTCCTAGAACCTATGAAGGTGACTCCTAGTAATGGGGAGATACAGAGTCTTAACTGGCCATCTCTTATAAGCAGGCGAGGCTTCCAACGGCAGAACTAAGTTGTATTCAACTGAATTGTTGGCCAAGGGGGTCCCATGGAAATTCCCAAACAACCCAAGATGTTACTAAGACAAAAGGTTGCTCTTTGCAAACTGACAGTGGGGCCCCATTGCCAAGGACAACACCTACATAACTCACTGAAGATGTAGAAGCTGAGCTGGTACCTACATGGAATCCTCACCCTTAAGTTCTAGTCTCTTTAGTATGGGAAGTACTCTGCAGACTACCAACAAGAAACATGAATACCAACCCATCGCAAGACCTTTGACCTAACAATCTGTCTGTCTTGCCTGCATGATATGCTAGTGCAATCATGGAACAGAATTTATAGGAATAACCAACCAATGTCTGATTTGATCTAAGGCCCAGTCCAGGAGAAGGAACCCACACTCAATACTACTTGAGTAACCAAGAACCAGACAGTAGATAGCCCAGACACCTAGGATAAAACCAAACATCAATGGTCTAAAAATAAAATTAAATTAAAAATCAATAAAATGACTCTTAATGTTATTCTGCTATACTCATAGATCAGTGCCTTATCCAGTCATCATCAGAAAGGCTTCCTTCAGCAACAGATGGGAAAAGCTACAGAGATCCAGAGCCAGACATTACACAGAGAAAAAGTTCTACATTGGAAGTCTGCACCAAATCCCTCCCTCAGAGGTCAGGGAATTCCAGGGAAGAGGAAGCTGAACGAGTTTGAGAGCCCGAGGAGATGAAGGAAACCAGAGAAGAAGGCCCTCTGAATCAACTAAGCAAGGCGCAAATGTGCAAAGAGAGTTCACTGAAGGAGCAAGCACAGATGCTTACAAGGGTCTGACCAGGTCCTCTGTGTACATATTATAGCTGTCAGTTTATTTTTATGGGACTCTTGACCATTAGAACAAGTGAGTCTCTGACTTTTGTGCTTGATCTTGGGACTACTCTTTTCCTCCTGTTGGGTTGTCATGTCTAACTAGAATATGATAGTTTTGGCTTCGTCTTATATTTTATTTCATCATGTTTGGTTGTTACCTCAGAAACCTGTTCTTTTATTATGAAACAGAAAGGGAGGATCTGGAAGGGAGGGGAGGTGGGAAGGAACTGGCAGGAGTAGGGGAAGGGGATACTACCATCAGAATATATTATATGAGAGAAGAATTTATTTTCAATAAATTAAAAAAAAACATGAAGAAGAGGAGGAAGAAGAAGAAAAGATCAAGAGGATATGAAGTTTGAAGGAGGTCTTGTTGGGAAGGGATCCAGGAGAGTTGCGGGGGGGGGGGGGAAGTGGAGAGTGGATATGATCAAAATATATTATGTACATGTATGACATTCTCAAATAACAAATAAAATACTTTCTAACAAAAACTAACCATCAGAGCTGGGGTAATGGCTCAGTTGGTAAAGTATCTGCCTCACAAGCATGAGTACTTGAGTTAAAACAAACAAACAAACTCTTCTTAGATGTGGGGGCTGGAGAGATGGCTCAGAGGTTAAGAGCACTGACTGCTCTTCCAGAGGTCCTGAGTTCAATTCCCAGCACCCACATGGTGCTCACAACCATCTGTAATGAGATCTGGCACCCTCTTCTGTGTACATAATAAATAAGTAAATCTGAAAAAAAAGAGTTAGATGTGGCTATGAACACCTGTAGCAGCACTAAGGCAGGGCAGAGGCCAGAGGATTTTTCATCTGAATTGATGAAGTTCAGGTTAATTGTGAGAGTCCTGTCTCATAAAATAAAGGTGGAGAGCTAGAGGACGACACCGGACATCAACATCTGACCTCCGTGAGCACGCACACACACCTGTATATGCACTCATACATGGGCACACACTAACAAGTATATTCATATCCTAAGGCCTCCTACACACAAGCATAACAAATAACAAATCCTAACTGTAGCAACATTGCCTGACTGCAGTAGCACATCTCTGGAGAAATGGAAGTGTGGGCGTGAGATAAACAATTTCATTAGCCCACAGAACAAAGGGCTTGCCTGGAGTACATCTGTGGTCTATTTAGAGCTAAAATTCTTGTAGTTTATTTTCTTCCTTTCCAAAAGGCTTTAGAAAAAAATATAAGTATTCTGGAAAGAATCAGAATACCTTAGTTCGAGTACATATACGTTAGTGAGTTTCCTTTATTTACTAGCAACATAAAATAATTATGGAAGATATTGATGAAAGGTGAGTGTCACTGCATAGAAACCACAAGAACAAATTTTGTGAGGTCCTACCTTCAAAATGTGAAAGCCAACAATGCATTTCTGCTTGACCAACACTTGATGAATCATAGAAAGTCCATTACGATTTTCCAATTCATGTGCTCTTTGTTGGCTGTACTTAATCAAAGACAATATAACCCTCAGTGCTAATGCTTGAGTTTCTTCACAGCCACTGAGTTCAACAACCTGAAAACAGAAAGGAAATGTTTTTCTCTTGATCTGTTAGTAGTAAAAATTTAATGTGTGATGATCTATAGTAATGTCATATCAAGCTATTTTTAATGCTTACACAATAACAAGAATTGTGGATAAGCAAAACTGAAAGAAAATCATAAATCCCATTTCTTTTAATCTCCCAAATATACTAAAATGAACAGAGGTAACACTGACAGCCTTAGAGCTCAGTAGCATCTTATATTTAGTAATCAGAAACAGGATCAAAGAACTTGAGTTTTCCATGGTCAATCAAGAAACAGGCTCAACAACATGATGTGCTAGAGGGAGAGGCATAAAGAAGCTAAGGTTACAAAGTACCGGTGGCGGCTCCTGTCTAACATAAAGATGAGGGGAAAAATAAAAGCCACATGTTGTGCCTAGCACTACAGTTCAACCAATGCCTCTGATACTTCTAACTTTTAAGAACCAGGCATGAGAAATCCCGTCTTGAAAAAAAAAAAAACCAAAACCAAAACAGCCTGGCTGTGTCGGGGCATACCTTTAATCCCAATACTTGGGAGGCAGAGGCAGGTGGATCTCTGTGAATTCAAGTCCAGCCTGGTCTACAGAGTAAGTTTCAGAATAGCCAGGGCTGTTACACAGAAAAACTGTCTCAAATAAACAAAACAAAACAAACAAACACACAAAATGAACCAGGCATGACTATCAAGATAAAAGGCAAAGACGGGACATAGATTTCTCCTGCATATATATCCACTTCTGATTCCTCTGCTGGTTTAAGGAAGGCTGCACTGAGAAGCTAGCCTGAGGAGAAAGGCAGACTGTGTGGAAAGCAGGGATAAGGAGGAGTGAGCGCAGGGCACATCTAGAAGGGCAGGGCCTATACTGGAACACCTAAAGAAGGTACATGAGCTAAAAGACAGGCTGCACACGGAAGACTTAGGGAAAATACACTTTATAAGATAAAATACAGGAAGCAGAAGAATACTGAACACAATTTCTAAAATGTGAAAACATACTTTAAAAGTCTATGAACAACATCATAAATGTATGTACAATAGAAATCAAATCTCTTTTCTAGGATTCAATTATATTTACCACTTGGATAAATCAAGAAAAACCCAGGGCATACATTTTGAAATTATAATGTAAAAAGAGATCACAAAATATTGATGACGAGTTAAATGAAAGTTTACTTTTGAAATACTAGTGGGAAAGCTATTCAACTGGATACTAGCTGGGAGAAAAGCAGTGAGAGGGTGATGAGACAGAAACACACTCAGGTAAGACACCAGCAAGATTTACAAAGAAACACAACCCTAACAACAACAAACGCTGACGTACCTCTTTATTTCAAAATTAGGTTAAAAGTGGCCCTATTAAAGGAAGCAAGCTAGTTGAGCACATGCTGTGAAAATCTGATGATGTTTCAGAAGTTATACTTAGGGATCAATTAAAATGACATTCTAAGGATAAAGGAAGATCAAAGTTGCTTTAATTAAACAGGGATATAGCTGTGAGGAAGTAGAAATTATATGTATAAAAAAGAGGTTATGGGGTTGGGGATTTAGCTCAGTGGTAGAGTGCTTGCCTAGCAAGCACAAGGCCCTGGGTTCGATCCTCAGCTCCACAAAAAAAGAAAAAGAAAAGAAAAGAAAAGAAAAGAAAAGAAAAGAAAAGAAAAGAAAAGAAAAATGAGGTTATTTGTGTCCACATTGTGCTTTTCAGCAATCCTTGAAACAGAAAGAATGAAATTATGGACTGCTCATTCTCTATCAGGAAAAATATTCTTCCTGCCTGTAAGTAGCTAAAAGAAAAGATAAATAAATGGATTATTTTTATATGGAGTCAAAGTTTTTGTCTCCCTCTTCTTTAAAAAAAGAAAACATGTTTTGCGGCTGCAGAGGTGGCTCAATGGTTAAAGGCATTTGCTGCCTTTCCAGAGGACCTGAGTTTGATTCCCAACACCCACATCAGATGACTCATAACTGCCTGTACCAACAGCTCCAGGGACTCCAATGCCCTTCTCTGGCTTCTACCAGTATCTACACATATGTGTGAATACACATACATAGACACAGACACACAATGAAAAACCATTTTTAAAAGGAAAAAAAAACACATGTCTTTCATATCATTAGTATAGCATATATTTTCTTTCCAAAGGCAATTAGAATCTTATATTTAACATTTACTTGTTCCAATTATATTTGTGGATAATAGAAAACTTCTAAGATCTTTCTAAGTTAAAATAAACCTTAATCATCCTTTTCAGAAAGCTTGGTATCATCTGTGATACGTGATCATTTTTTTGTCTTAAGAGTTTTACATAGTGGAGTACAGCTTTTTTGGTACTCTACAAGAAGCCTTCCATTTATCAATAAAAAAGAGGGAGCTTTTATTCAGGCAAAGCTATAATCATGATTCTTACCCTAGCAAAGAGAAAAACAAATACACCAGCCCCACCAATCTCATGCAGAATGCTCTGGATGGTTTTACATTCTGTAGGCTGGAGGCTTTTGAGTTGAGAAGGTTCTAGCAAGATGCTTTGGACTTCCTTTGAGCTGAAGGGTCTCTGAGAGAGCTGAGTTTTCACTTGGCCCTTGAGTCGGATCACAGGCTCATAGATGGTGTACTGAGCAGGACAGTAAGTTGTATAAACAACTGAAAGACTCTCCTAAAATACAAACATTTTCTTTTAGTGACAAAACAAATTTTAAGATGTTAGCTATCAACTAGCAAATAAACATTTCAACATAAAAAGATACTTAAATAGTTTTATTTTTAAAAAGATGGCCACTACACTAAGGGGAGATGGACAGAGAAGCACAGCTTCCTCCTACAACAGAAATGATAAGCTAATCAAGCCGTGACCAATAGCATGAGCCACAGCAGAGGATTCTGGCTTTGACACATCCAGAATAAATATGAGATTAAAATAGAAAATACTAATTACAACTAAGCCTTTTTCTCATTATTCAGAGAATGTTTTTATTACTTCTATAATCAAACTCACATAGATAAGACCTTATATATTTAATACAGGAGAACTAAATCTTCTGCCACATTCGGCTTACTTCTGGCACTGTTCTAACTCTTAGAAATATGAGGACTCTGGGTTTGTTTTGGATTTGCTCACAGGCTGTCCACTTAGTTAAAAAGTGTCCCTAAGGGAGGAAAAGACTGCAGGAGTCAGAGGAGAATGGAGGATACCAGAAGAACACGGCCCACCAAATCAGCAGGGCTCACGTTGGCTTGCAGGGACTGAAGCAGCAGGCATGGGGCCTGCAGGGGTCTGCACCAGGTCCTCTGTGTATATGTTATGGCTGTTACCTTGGTGTTCCTGTGGGACTCCTAACAGAGTGAGCAGTGAACCTCTGACTCTTTTGCCTGCTCCTGAGACTCTTTTCCTCCTGTAGGGTTGCCTTGTCCAGCCTCCATATGAGGTTGTTTGCCTTGTCATATTGTATCTTGTTTTATCCTGTCTGGCTGTTATCTCTTAGAGGAGGCTGCTCTGTTCAGGAGAGGAAATGGAGGGGGAGTGGATCTGAGGGAGAAGGGAGGTGGAAGGGTTGCTAGGAGGAATGGAGGGAGGGGGAACTGTATTTGGGATATATTATATGCAAGAAGAATCTATTTTCAATTAAAAAAAGTATCTCTGAATACGTTTTTATTTTGATTAGAACTAATTTCACACTGTCAGCATAAGTAAACAAAATTAAGTCAAAATTTCAGTATTTCTCCTTGGAGATAGTAGTTTCAACCAGCACTGATCCATGTCAGATTTCTCTGAGCTATTCCTCAAAGCTCAGAGAGGATCCTGGACTTTAGCCACTTACAAGAAGCCACAGCAGTTTAAGCAGTCTCATTAAGCATAGCACATATCTTATCCATACATAAATTAAACCAGCTACAGTCTAGTACAGCTCACACATGCTATTAACAAAAATCTCCACCAGTAGGTCCTGAACTCTATACTGATAAGACAAAATAAAATAATGTGAAAAAGCAATAGAGAAAAATTAGCAATACTTTAAAGGCAAAATTCCCACTTTATACTGATACAAAGAGTAGTTATCTAAGCCCTAAATATATGCAATTAATTTTTATTTGTATGTGTGCACATGTACATAGGTTCCAGGGGTCCAGCTCAGGACACCAGGCTTGTACAACAAGCCCCTTTATCCACTGAACCATCTCATGGTCCCCTACTACATGCAATTACAACTAATATTATAAGTGAGTCTTTGTATTTATTTCTAAGCATGAAAAAGATTAGAATGTGTGATTTTTTTAAAAAGAGTATATCAGGCTAAAAGTGCTATATTTTCAATGTATCGTAAACATTTTTTCTTGAAATATTATTAGGTATAAAATAAACTAAGCTGATAAAATTGCTAGATAAATATAATCCAAGTAAATGAGAATATATACATTTAAAGCATGAAACAAGTTTAACAAGAGATTAAAGTATTTCACATTTTTTAGGAAAAACTCCATATTCCAAGAAAACAAAAGGACAAAATGGAA
Organism: Onychomys torridus; assembly: GCF_903995425.1. Taxonomy (NCBI): domain Eukaryota; kingdom Metazoa; phylum Chordata; class Mammalia; order Rodentia; family Cricetidae; genus Onychomys; species Onychomys torridus. The sequence continues at coordinate 55,063,825 of NC_050447.1, forward strand.
AAATTTATGAATCTAACTCACTGTTAATTATACATGCCAATGAACACCTCTTTACAAACTTACTACAATGTTAAAACTTACAAGACTAAAACTTACAATTAAGAGACCAACATCCACATCTTTCTTGGTCATAAAAAGGTCTCTAATTTGGTCACATCTCAAAATTTCTTTATTAATGTATTTAGAGTAGTCAACCACTGGCTTGCCATATTTACATGGCATTATGGATGTGTAGTTGGGTCCACAAGCATACAGGTAAAAGGCCTCTTGTGAGCCAATTTTAGCTCCTGGATAGCAGAAAAACAAAGGTAGTTATTTAAAACATTTCAAGTAGAATTTTTCATATAAAGCAAGAAAATGAGGTAGGAGTATGAGTATGTTTGTCTGCCAGATTCTTTTAGTTGTCCACTCCATCTTATAAAACTCATGAAGGCTCAATTTCCAAGTAAGCATAAGGATAAACTAACCTATGTCAACTGTATAAAGATGCATGGATGTATATAATGTAAACTGGGAAGCTTTTAACAAAATGCCTATTTGTTCCTTAAGACAGTGAATTTTAATTTAACCAAGTTTGGGTTTGTTTTGCTTTGTTTTTTTAATAAATGAAAACTTGGAATTTTTTTATGAAAACTATTTCTTGATGTATTTCATATTCTAAAGTGAAATTTGAATTGATACCTTTATATGCCAGGCTTAATAGTTTTTAAATGGTTTTCACTGTTTTTGCATAAATTTGCTATTTAGATAGAATGTACTAAAATCATGAGTAAAAGAGGGGCTGGAGAGGTGGCTCAGAAGTTAAGAGCACTGACTGCTTTTGCAAAGGATCGCCGCTTACAACCTCCTGTGGCTCTAGCTACAGGGGGTCCAACACCTGTTCTGACCTCTGTGGGCACCAAGCATGTATGTAGTCCACAGTCACATAAGCAGGCAAAACACATACACAGAAAACAAGCAAACCTTTAAAAGTCATGAATAAGAGACAACTATTCTCGATTTACTAGTCATGACAGTGCACTTCCCAAGACTACAAAGTAATGTTGATTAAGTGTATGGGATGAGGTTAGAAGCTACATCTCCCCATATACAGCAATTGTAAGAAAATATTTGGCTATAAAATGTTAAAAATATCCTGAAAGCGAATCTCAGAATCTTGGAAATATAGTACTAATTAAACATTAGTCAATGAGGAGAGACCAAGATTGCTGTCGGGTTAATTTATGTAGTACATGATAATTTAAAGAAAAGTTTAGAAATGCTTTATGGGAAAATATACCATTGAAGAGGAGCAAGTTTCCAAGGTCCCATTTTCCAGCTAATTGCAGGAATTCATCTTGGGATGTTAAGCAATGACCAATCATACAAAATGTTTTATTGCTATCTGATGATAAGCTTGTTTTTCTTGGAAGCACAAAATCCAAGGTGACATCAGTCTTCCTACATTAAAAACAAAATTGAGTTAATGATTTTTGGGGAATACATGAATGCTTAATGAGATGACATTCTTGAACTTTTCTAGATCCTGAAATGTACTGTCGTCAATGGGAGAGAAAAGAGGTAGCCGTCTGTCTCTTGATCAGAGGTGCTGGTGGTCCACAGGCTGCAGACAGTGCCCAGGGATCCTACATGTTGGCCTGAGGAAGCAAACACACATTTGCTAAAAGCTGTCTTTGTCACATGACTCTTACATGTGTGCCTTCCTGGCTCACAGAAATAAAGTAACCATCTCCCCTTAATTTGTCAAAAACTTTCCTGTCTTGGGAATAATTCCTAAGATTTCACATTCCCCATGAGGTGTTGGAATTGGAATTTCAGAATGTCCACAAATTTTGCTGCCTTTAACCTCTGAAATGCCAGTATTTTTTAATTTTGTTTTCTAATGCTAAGGATTACAGATATTTTGTTCAGTCTCTTCTTTTTCTTTAAAGGTTTGTCAAGAATTCTTACATAAAACAGAGCCAAAAAAGGAAATGCTTGCTTCATTGCCCAGAGAAACTGAGTGCAAGTCCGCCCCTATTTCAGGAATTCCATAAACTCCATAGTAAGGAAACTCCCAGTTAAGGCAAAGTCTAAAATTTGGAAAATGGAGACTTAGCCTACAGGGCTAACTCACTTTCAGAAATTAAACTTTTCATACATTTATTTTAAAATCTTAGTATCTGATTAATATTTAGTAAATAAATCCAACTATTTTAATAGTAATATCGTTTAATTTTTAAAATTACATTTATGTATGTACACAAATCTGTGTGTCCATATACACATTAAGGTGCACAGAGACATTTTTAGGAGTTGATTCCCTCAACTGACGTCCGGGAATCAAACTCGGTTGTTAGGCTTGGTGGCAAGTATCTTATCCTGCTGAGTCATCTCACGAGTCCAAATAGGAAAATATGTATATCCAATTAAAGTAATTCTTAGTACATTAGTGTATATATAAACGATTTGTAATGTATTTGCAAGTATTAGCACATATTAATTTAATATAAACAAATAATATCTATAATTGTTAATATATATTAATAAATAAAAGAGACAATCTGTCTCCTTTGTGAGCCAATAAATGGCCACAATTAAAACACTACTGCCACCTAGTGACATTATGATTTACTTTCCTTAAGTGTGAGAAAACTTACTGCAAGAACATGAAATAAACACACTAAATACTAAGTGTATCTATACCACACATTCCTACTGCATTTGTGTGACTTTGATGCTAAGAAGTTATTTTCTACTGTCATTATGTGGGGTTTTTTGCTATTTTTGTTTGTTCATTTCTCTAAGGTCGTCTCCCTCTGTAGTCTAGGCTAGCCAGGAACTCACTATGTAGCCAAGGCTGGCCTTGAACTCACAGCAATCCTGCCTCAACTTCTACAGCACTGGAATTACAGGTGTGAGTCATGATGCTTGGCTTGTTATGTATTGTTAAAATGGCCTCTCAAAATGCATTCTTTGTAGACATTAAACTATATAGCTCCTACAATAACAACCAAATTTAAATCAGCAAAATAGTATTATTGACCTGTCACTTGTTCATTGATCTGTCAACCAATGAAATTAACTTCTACCAACTGGCAAGGAAATTTCTTCAAACCAAAGTAAACGGGAGAGGAAAGAGAGAGCAATGTGTGACTCAAAAGACTACTACCAACTCCAGAACCATCGGAGACAATCTCATCTTTCACTCTGAAAGTATCTAGTTAGTGTATGGTCCCCATAGTCATCAGCTATCCTGAGGCAAAAAGAGCTGGAGGAGCAGCACAGTACAGGGTTTACAGCATGACCCCCATCCCCATCTAGGCTCAGAGCCTCTGTTCAAATTCTGCTTATACTCCTTCCATGTAGCACAGCTCTGGGCAAGTTTCCTTACCCACTTTAGGACTCAGCTGAGCATGTCAAATAGAGTCAATAACATACCCACTTCATAATGTAGTGTGAAGGGCAAAATGAGGTACAGTGCAAAGACTTAGTGCAATGATTACCTCTTGTTACTAGCTCAAGAAATGAGGAGAGTGTCTAAGAAGAAAGGAGCCTATATCCAATTCCAATAGGTCCAACACAGTGTTCTGAAAACCAATTTACTAATTGGTAATAGCTGCCATTCAGGCTAAGGCAGGTCTGAATACTATCTGGAAATGGATACCAGCTTCAGTTTTTATCTATTTTCTTCAATGAATCAACAAAACTGACCGTGGGTTTAACTTCCTGTAGCAGACACTATGAGCTATCCCAAAGCCATTTACAAAGCCCTTCTTCCATGTCTCCCTCAATGATTGAAAGTTGATGGCTGTAAGTAACCAGTGCTTGCAGCTTCCTACAGCAGTTCCATGCCTGACATGCAGTAATTCCTTGATAAACACCTTAATTTTTGCTAAGGATATATGTGACTTCTATGATCTAATCTGTTTTGAGTAATTTTTGAGAGTAAGGCGATAACATATTTAAAGCACCTAGCAAAAGGTCTGCAATGTAACAACTATAACACATAACATTTTTATAAAAAAATAATTGGCACTCAATCCTGGCAAGCTTTTCCATTTCGTCTACCCACTTTTCTTTCTCACGACTCAACTGAGATTCTTCCAGACATTCCAATGCTCTCCCACGATAAACTAGTTTTAAATTCTGTATCTTCCAACATGCTATTTCACTCAACTCTTTCATATCCAAGGCACCTTTTAATTTGTGCTGGTTAGTTTTGTCAGCTTGGCACAGTCACCCAGGAAGAGGGAATCTCAGTTGAGGAATTGCCCCCATCAGACTGCCTGTGGGCATGTACAGGGACATTTTCTTGATTGTTGATTGATGGGGAGGACCTCCACTGTGGGCTATGACACTCCCAGGCAGGGAGTCCTCTGCTGTTTATGAAAAGTAGCTGAGCAAACCAGGGGTTAGCACGGAGTAAACAGCATTCCTTTGTGTTCTTCGCTTCAGTTTCTGCCTCTGGGTTTCTGCCTTGCACTCCTACCCTGACTTTCCTTGATGATGCACTGGAACCTGTTTCCAAATAAATCCTTTTCTCCCTGAGATAGAAAGCAAACTAGGACATAGTTCATTCAGGGTTAATTTTTACATAGTGATCGTCTATAAAATGTTTACTAATTTGGCTCTGAAGTCTGTGCAGTAAAAGTCATGCAGTCTTCTACCTGAATCTATTACCTTATATAGTACTAGGACCCATCTAAATTTATTACCAGATATAATACTTTATATTCTTTTCTAGTCATTTTAATTTCTTTCAATCTCAATTAAATTTAGATATTAGCCCTCTTATTCAGTCAATTTAAAGAATTCCTTGTGGATTCATGCTTGTAATATATAGGTTTGAGGGACAATACTATATATCTTGATTACTTACCTAGTATATATTGTTCATAAATATCTACTGCCCAGGTTTTTTGCTTTCTCCTCATACCTAAATACAGCAGTCCATGATAATCACCAGAGGTTGGTTCCAGACATTCCACAGATAACAAAAGCTGAGACTACTCAAATCCCTTACAGACAATACCATATGTGCATTTAGCAACATATAATCTCTTCTATACATTATGCTATTTTTAGGTTACTTACAACACCTAAAATAAATGCCTTATAAATAGTTGTTATACTTTATTATTATTTATATGTTCATCATAGTGCAATTCTCAAATATTTTAAGTCTGATGTTGGTTGAATCCTCAACAGCAGAATTCATGGACAATTTTCAACATGGAAGACTTGTTATGTATTGAAGTGATGAACAGGAAAAAAATCCAATTTTGATAGGAATTTCTTTCAGTACATATTAAATTTTACCTAGCCTGTAATATTTCAGGAATGAAGACAAAAGCTAAAACTGTAGCTGAAAAGAATATTTTCTGAGAAGGTTTAGTACCTCTGTCCAGAGACCCATATGGAGATTTCCCCATGGACATTCTTTTTCCCTTGAGGATGCTGAAGATAGGTAAGTACCAAGTGCTGCCATTTGCTTGGAAAGAAAACGTTCTCCTGTGATTCAACTTGTGCTAGTGAAACAGCTTTCATGTCATCATTTGAGTCCATGCACACACTGTAGAAAAAAAAAATCACAGGTCAAAAACATGAAAATTCTGACCTTAATAGTTAACACATACACTGCAATTCTCAATATTTGATATTAAAAATCACTTCTATTTTAAAATGAAGTGAGAAAGTCAGTAGGTCTTTGTTTTACACCATATCTGCTTCTTCAATTTATGAACTAAAATGGATTAGACTCATTGACTGATATTAATAACTTGGGCATTAATTTCTAGAAGTCAGTTTTTAAAATCAATTTCTACTTACATACTCATAGTCTATTTTAGAAATTATAATGTAATAATTGGTTCACAAAGAAATTAATAATACTGTAATAAATGTCTAAATACCAGAATATATTGGATGCTAACTCACTTTGCAGGATTACTAAAAGAATAAGGAGAAATGTATGTAGAAAATATCTGGTAACATTTATAACATCTATAAAACAAAATCTAAACAACATACTGGCTTTAATTTTTACTTTTAGAAAGATAAATTAAAATGGTAAATTGCCGTGTGCTGTTTGAGCTGACTGAGAAGCTGGCTCTGGAAGCAAGATAGACAGACACCACACCCCTATTTCAAACCCAAGGATGTTTTTCTCAGTGTCTTTTTGTTCAGAGACAGGCTGGACCCTCCAGCCCTGTGTTAGGGGAAAAGGAGAACAAGAAAACAGCACAAGAAATAAAAACATCGCACCTTTAAGGGCAGAAGGAGAGTGAACTGTTCTAGAGAAAACATTGTGCCCTTGAGAACAGCTAGATGGAGAAACACTTTCCAATGGAGATTACTATCATTATTGTATGGCATAAAAATGGTTGTAGTGGTACAGGAAGCTAGAGAATCCTTATCTACTTGTAAACCTGTCAAACAGGAATGCCAACATGATTGTTTACAGTAAGACTTCTCCAGTCACTTCTGCTGGATGTTTAGGAACCTGATTTGATGATGCTACTATTGCCAATTGGACTACTTCAGTCATTTCCACTGGATGTCATAAGCACCTGATTTGCCATGTTTTGCTATCTGTCTACTGCTAAATAGAATCTATGTGCTGTCTGATAATCATCCTTTTAAGTTTTTCTCTAAATATCAATAAGATTGTTCTTATAAATATTATCCAATGATTTCTTACATAAATTATTTAAATACATGACCTATTTATCAAGAGTTGGGGATAATCAGTACCGAAAGATAAAAGTGCCACTGTGGGGGTCAGCCCACACTTGGATCATCAATGCTTTGGATCCCAGTGAAATCAAATGAATACAGCCATCTTCTATGAGTCTGTCAGCAGGATTGATAGATTCTGTACCTTCTGGTCTGTCACCTTCTGTGAGAAAGATGTTAGAATCATCAACAAAATAGTTCATAAAAACTGTGTGGAAAAGTGAATTTAAAAGAATACAATGCATGTTGGTTTCTTTGTAACAGGTTATTTATTCTAAATGTCTGAACCTGTTTCAAGCAATATTCCGAAAGTTAAATGTTAACTTCAAAAGAACACAGTGGGTAAAAAACAGCATTTTAAAAATTATTAAATGATTTAAAATACATGACAACTAAGGGCAGTTATGGGTAGGGCTGCTGAAGGACTGTAATCAGCTACACTCTGTACCAAGCTTCTGCTTTTGTTGGTTTGGGCCACTATAACACAACTGACCCTGGTCTAGGAACACACACCATCTATGATCTCCAATACAATAACCCTATTAGAAAAATAAGATTATTTTTAATTATTCTTATTCTTCTTAGAAAAGCTGCAGTGCTTGAATGGTCACTATTTAGAGTAGTGGGTGACCTTTGAATAAGAATGCTAAGTCAATCTGAAACCTTGCATCATAGTTAGTCTCCAGTTTATACTGGTTATCCTTCCCAATGCCATCTTACCACTTAACTCTTGAACTACTTGAGTATGCATGATGAGCTGTTTGTTACTATGATGTGACTTTATGTTAAATTAAGCTAAGATGTACTAAAATACACAGTGCATGTCCAAAGGCTCAGGCTTTCAAAGAAAAGGAACATATAGCAGTTATATATATTATGCTATATAACTATCAGCAACCATTTTCAACAGGTTAAAAAAATGCACAACCAGTTTCTAAGACTACTCCCTCTAGATGCTGTATGTCCCAAAAACTGTTGCATGCCTAAGAAAGAAGAAAACAAAAACAAGATGCAGTCTCAATGCAGCCTAACAGTAATTTTTCAGTTACAGGTAAACTCTGTCCTGCTTTGGAGAAGGACTGCTGCATACAACTGCTCGGGATAGGACTAGGAGCCACTGAGGTAAGAAACAGAAGGACAGAACCTGAAAGAAAAGTGGCTGTAGGGATTTATTTATTCCTTTCCTAGAATCAGGGGCCACACTATCCCAGTAATCAGACTGCTAACTTCAGCAGCAGTTGTAGATACAGGGGCTTCCCTTCCACATCTAAGCTTTAGAAGAAAATGGAGATTTCAAGGCTGTCAAAAACTCAGGCTTTGGTAATCTGTAGTTAAGAATGGCCTTTAAGGTGAAACGCATCTGAAGAACACATTAAAACACCGCCGAATGTCCTCACAGCTCAGGCAAAGGGTTATCTGAAGAGTTTTAGTGTACAGATCAGACCCCTGCCATCATACCTGCTCCTTCCAAACTGCCGTCCTGCAGAACTGATGGCTTGCTTCTTTTCTTTACCTTCTTTCCTCTTTCTGCAGCACTTTCGGATTCATGGATATACTCTACATTAAACCACAGAGAGACACTAAATCCTTCCGACAGGTGTGGCCAGCAGTTCTGCCCCAGCAACGGCAGGTGGACTGGGGCTATGTGCCAAGAGGAAAGCAGCCGAGAGGGAAAACTCTCTCTGTCAGCCTCTTTCTTGCCTCGGGAAATTCGCGCTCTTCTCAATAAGCCTAAGGCTTTACTGTTAAGAATCCCGGGAGACTTTTGTGGTGAGACACCATTGCTTAAACTTGGGGTATGCAACAAAGGAAAAGTTAGATACTGTGAAGGGCTCATAGTAAAATCACTCTCAACAATTTTCTGAATGCCAAGGAGAAGAATTTCCTAGAGAAAAAGAAAAACAAGTAAAAATTTACAATCTTGCAACCAGATATATAACAATCTCAAAATTCAGGTTATAAGTAAAAATACAAACATACCTGTATATAGTAGTCTTTTAATTTAAATAGTATATCTACCATATCTTCAAAACTTTAGTTTTTACTTAAGATATAGAGATTTAAATATTATGTAATCTTTTGATAAATTTGGTTTAAATTTTGGTATTTACAGCATAAATCTAATATTTATGAGTAGTTTTTAAGTATCATAAGTGAAATACAATAATTATATCAGGAATTATTCTATAAAACAAGGTTATTACTTCCTCATGGTATTTCTCCCAAAATTATTTTTAAGATTTATTTTTATTCATGTGTGTGTGTGTGCATGTGTGCATGCATACATGCCTGCCTGCCTGAGCAGGTGCATGAAGAAGCCAGAAAATGGAATCAGATCCCTTGAAGCTGGAGTTACAGGTATTTGTAAGCTGCCTGAGGTGGCTGCCAGGACCTGAACTCTGGCCTTCATGACTGAGCAGCAAGCACTCTAGTCTCTGAAACATCTTTCTAGTCCCATAGCTCAAGTATTTTTAAGTGAGGGGATACAACTTTACAAACTCCAGATTCCTAAATGATTAACTACATAAAACTGAATGCCCAATTACTGTCCAAGTTATTTCACATTTTTTTCCCAAGCCAAGGAAAATTTCTTTCATTTGTTTCTGGGGAAGTGAAGTAAATTTTAAGGTTTTTTGTTTAAATGGAATACAAAAAAGGTAAGAGATGGAATGTTGAAATGCACACTTAATTTAAAGAAGGACAATGACCAAAGAGAGCCAAGTTAAAAAGTATGAAGGATTAGCCTAGTGCAGTGCCTTACTCATGCATAAAATAATCTTTAATGTCGACCATGACGAGGGAAAGTGTGCTGAAGACAAGCTCTAGAAGTAACCGATCAATACACAGCCAGTCCTCGATGACCCACCCCCACTGGTGTCGGACAGAGCTCCCATGGGCCCTTGGGACTGAGTGGTCAAGAGATGGGCAGCGAAGTGCCCAGGGCTGTGTTCATCCTGCTTCACATCGGGCAGCCTCCACAGACTCATCTGCAGTCTCAGCCCAGACTGCATTACAAAAATGAGTTTCCTAGCTAAGAGCTTCTAAACTATACAGCAATGGGAAAGAGAATACTCAACTAAAGAACAGATAGCGGTTCTTTAGGAAAAGGACAAGTTCAGGATGATTAATGTTGCTCATACTTAAATTCTCTTTAGAAAATAAAAGTACAGCATTTCTCAAGCACAAAGGTTGGAGTTGACATAGGGCTAAAGGTGACTGGTTAGTCCAAATCAAATCGAAATGGTTAAGATATATACAGACAATATAACTGAATCCGTCAAACATAAAACATGGAACTGGCTAAATAGTAATTACAATATCAAAAGCTTAGTGATTTACAAATTAGTAAAATACACATTCTATTAAAGAATTAGTGAAAACGTATAAATTCTAGAATATTTACTGTACAAGGAGACTTTTCCAGAAATATTCTCAAAAGAAGGGTTAGCTCTTCTGAACATGTTCTTGAACTCATCAAAGATACCAAAAGATCCACCAATACTCTCTGGCATGCTAAATTTTAAAAAGAGGAAAAAATTAAAGCCAGTACACATTTAATCCAAGGAAGATATAAGCAATTTTCATTGAAAGAAATAAAAAACTATTCTTTCATGTGAAATGATTATAAACAATCTAGTTAGTAATCATAAAAACTGCTAAAGAAATAGCAAAATAACTAAAGGCAAATGAACCAACACTAATAAAACAACAGATTGTTTATATTATAACTACCACATATTACTTAGAAATTAAATGACAAAAATAAAAAATAGCAAAATTATATTTATTTTAACCATGTTCTTTATTCTACTAAAGAGTTTAGCATAAACAAAAGCAATGGTATACTATTTCATAAAAATTCTTTAAAATAACAACTATTTTTATAGATCATTTTACAGTGTTCCAAGTACATTTTTACATGTATGCCTCAGCTGCTCCTCACTCCAAAACAGAAAGTATGAATTATTCTTTCCACTTTAGACATGACAAAAACAATACTGATGTAAAAAAACCTGAGATGCATCCTAAAGGGCTGGAGGTTTAAGACTAGAAACCCGGATTAACCTGTTTCATAAAGGCAATGAACAGACAGAATGGTGTAAGAGGAAGCATTTCTGAGAGGACAGCTTGCCAGGAGACCATAAACTGGCATGGATTTTACCCTCAGGTAATTAATGTAAGTCCAGTAAAGGTTTTGAATAAAAAGTAACACAATCAATGTATGCTTCTGTTTTCTGTTTTTGTTTTTTGACAGGTTTCCCCTTGCCCACCTTAGTAGTATAGCTGCCCCACAGCAAACTGGCCCCAAAGATATGGGCACAAGAAAGCCTGCCCCAACCTTCCAAAGCCCTAGGAGAACTGTCCTCCCTTCCCCAGGCTGGCCACTGCAATGGAGAACTGGCCCTGACCCTCACCTAAAGGGATGGCGGGGGGTCCCAGAGGCCCAGACTGACCAAATCAGCTACCACCCAGGCCCACATTCAGGGCTTTGAGTTGGCCCATGCCAAGATCTACCCGAATCTATGTCCTGCTGGAGCACCTAAAGGAACTGGTCCCGAGGAACCATAGCTGCAGGGTCTCCATGATTTGGAGCAACAGCAGGATGTCCAAGAGGAGTCTCAATGCGGCTCCAGTATTGATGGTGAACCAGAGGTCAGAGGCTGTGAACCAGACTATGACTCACGGAGATGAACCTTTGCAAGTAAAGCTGTTTGGGCAAAGTGTATGCTGCGTGATACACTGCAGCTCCCAAGGCCACTACTACGAAATGAATACATATGTGGAGAAGTGGGAAAGATGGAGGACCAATTTTTTTTTTATTTGGGGGGAGCTACAAGGGTAGAGGGTAGACACGGAAAGACTGGGAAATAAGTGGGACTGGGGTGCACGATGAGAAATTGCCAAAGAATCAATTAAAAAAATCACTAAATCACACTAAAAAACAAAACCTGATAGGTTTCAGTGTGATTAAGAGAACAGGGACACGGACACACACGGACACACACACACACACACACACACACACACACACACTAATAATTTTAAAAAACAAAAAATAATCAAGCCAAAGGCCCTCTTAACTATAAAGCAGGTGTGGTTTGAGTGAGACTGGCCTGGTAGGATCATCTGTTTGGTGGAACTGTTTGAGAAGGATTAGGAGGTGTGACCTTGTTGGAGGAGGTGTGTCACTGGGGTGGGCTTTGAGATTTCAACAGCCTACACCTTTCCCAGTTAGCTTTCTCTCTCCCTGCCTCCTGCTATGGATCAGATGTAAGTTCTTTGCTACTGCTCTAGGGCCATGCCTGCCTACTGCCATGTGCCCTGTCATGAGGGTCGGGGATTCACTCTCTGAAATTCTAAGCCCCCATTAAATGCTTTCTTCTATAAGTTGCTTTGGTCATGGTGTCACAGGAACAGAAGGAACTAAGACAATGGGCAGTTGCCAAAATTAAAATGTCAATAAAATGTTAGAACAGAATTTTTAAAAACTCCCAGAATGGGGTTGGGGTTTTAGCTCAGTGGTAGAGCGCTTGCCTAGCAAGCGCAAGGCCCTGGGTTCGGTCCTCAGCTCCAAAAAATAAAAAAAAAAAAAAACCTCCCAGAATATAACACAAAAGGAGAAATACATGAGATAAGAAACATGGTAGGATCCAACTTCAAAGCCCAAGATTACAACTCATACGCAAAAAAATAAAGAGCAAAGAATATGGAGAGGAGAAAATAATTTTTAGAAATAATAAATCTTTGTGATCATGGATCAGTCTTTCCTGGGCTTGACAGAAAAGGCATAGCAACAAGAACAAGGAAATACAACAGTTGATTGTAATGTATCTTGGAAGAGCTCTTTGAACAGCAACAACAACAAAAAGGACATTAGGTAACAACTTAGGAAAAACTGAATATGCTATGAATGTCAGATAACAATAAGGTCCAATGGAGGTTTATAAACTTTAACATGTCTTACCAGTGTTAAATATTCATAATGAGAAAACTGGTAAGAAAGAGTGTAACATGAGCACAACATACTCACGCATTAAGTAAGCAAATGAAGAAGAGAAAGCTTTTCTTTATCGGACAATCCCAATTCATACATGAACCAAGAATGCCAGAAACAGAAAATCACTATTTGGCAAACATCACAGTACTACTCTTTTCAGGCACAATTACCAGTTAATGCTAAAAACTGTGGGCTAAAACGTGGGAAAAGAGAAATTCACATACTTTCAAGTTGCTACCCATAAGATACTTACAAATTACAACAGAAAAACCTGGTAGACCATCTTAACCTGAAATTGATTAAAATTAACATCCCTAATTATAAGACACAGACATCACAAAGTCTTTGATATGATATCCTCTAGAGGACTCAACACTAATAATGGGTATTCCTGACAAAAACGTGTGAATTTAACTTGAAGGAAAGAAGCATTACACAAACCCAAATTAACATTTTACATATATTAGCCTTAATCCTCCAACTATAATTTAGATTTACTGTGGTCAGAAATCACATTGATTTCCATGATGAATTCCTGAAATGTCTGAGAAAGTACTAAGTAGAGAAGAGACCAACAGATGATGCAGTGCACTATTTATACCAGGTCACAATCTCCAGGAAGCTACTAAACAACTTACTTCAGGCCTTGGAATATAAATTTTCCCTCTATTCAGTAAAAATACTTATATTTCATTGATTGAGTATGAGGAACAAATAAGATGATACATATAAAAATTTGGAAACCACAGAGCCATATGCTAGTGGAAGCCATAATCATTAATTCTTCATACAATATCACAGTAATTAAAAAGCTATTTCCTTACACCAGGTTCAACTCACCTTGAAAATCAGAATTAGTTTGTGTTAAAATATTCAAGAACCCTCCTAGAAGGATTTTTACAGCTCCCTGAAGATTTAAAAAATGAAACATAAGAAATTAAATGTTTAACTTCATAAAAGCACAATACAACTGCAACATCATGATAAATTATTTCATAAATGCCTCTGTATGTGTGTGTGTGTGTGTGTGTGTGTGTGTGTGTGTGTGTGAGAGAGAGAGAGAGAGAGAGAGAGAGAGAGAGAGAGAGAGAGAGAGACTGTGTGTGTTTAAAAGACTGGAAAGAATACTGTGGTAGGATTAAATGCACGTTTTAAGATCTGCTCTCAGGATACATTACTGTTTAGCTACTGACAATATTGATTTTATGCTACTTATTAGAGAAATACAAAATTACTTGATTTTAGAAAATCACTTGAAAGTCAAAACACAGTGAAGGCATAACAAAAGATAAGTAATAATCTCAAATAATTTTCAGACAAGTGGGGTTATTATATAAGGAAATGAATAATTGGGGCACGAGTGTAATAAATACTGATTCAACTTAGTACATCTTTTACCTGTTGCATGAGCAGAGAAATGTTCTTTTCCTTCTGCCTGGCAATTTTCAGAAAGCTCTCAAACACATGAGCAAGCACATCAAGTTTAGCTTTGCTAGTAGAAAGCAAATTTAATTCCAGCATACAGATCTCAGGGTATATTAGCTCTCCATGAGTGAGATTTTCAAGTAGGTTGTTTGGAACAATCAATGCACTGAAACCTTCTGCTTCAGGTTTTAATTCTCCTGAAAAAGGAAAGAAAAGAATGTTTTTATTCCCCAAATACTGAATATTTCAACACTAACTCATCACTAAGAACATTTAATGAAAACTGTGCTGTTTTTAATAAAATGCTCACAAAGCCTTTTCCTGCAACCTGAATGTAGATTAGGGTTTATATTTTGAACAATCAAGTCTTATGAATAGTTTAATTTTAAAAGTAATTTTGATCTTCAATGAAACTACAAATATTGCCAACAGAAATTTTCATAAACATGTGATATAGATTTAACAAATTCTTTTGATGCAACTGGAAAAAATTACCCCAAGCTTTCTGACCCCCAAATATCTAAATCACAGTGTAGTTTATTTTATCTGCCCCTATTTCTGTGGTAATAGCAGGCTTGGTGTGTTGAAGTCTAAACATGGTCATCTTATGACTGTCTTACTGACTGACCTTAACAGGGTCTGCTGCACTCTTTAAAAGTGTTTATACAAGGGCTTGGAAGAGTGCTTGCTACATAATCATAAGGACCCAAGTTCAGACTCTTAGCACCCATACAAAAAGCTAGGCACTTGTGCCAAGAATTGGTAATACCAGGCCTAGGGCAAGTGAATGCCTGGAGCTCACTGGCCAGCCAGCTTAATCAGAATCAGCAAGCTCTAGGTTCAGTCAGAGACTATCTCAAGGAAATAAGATCAAGGAGGCAGGTGAGATGACTCAGTAGGTAAAGGCACTTGCCATACAAGTATTACCTACAACCTCAGTTTGAACCCTGGAACCCATGGATAGGTGAAAAGAGAGAACTGACTCCACAGGGTTGTCCTTTGACCAAACACACACCATGGCACACATGTGCTTGTCCCCCTACATTATATATACTCACACAATAATCATAATGATATAAATAAATAAAACAGAGTTTGAGGCCTGCCTGGTCTACATAGTGAGTTCCAGGACAGCCAGAGCTACACAGTAAGACCTTGTCTCAATAAATGAATGAATGAAAGAATGAATCAATGAATCAATGAATGAATGGAAAATGATTGAAGAAAATACTTGATGTGGCCCTCTAGCCTTCACAGGCACACACATAGATGCACATTCATACACAGTATGCACATACTCATAAGAACATGTACATATAACACACACATAGTAAATTTCACTTAGTAAAGAAATTTATAAATTTCTAACTAGAATAGACATCTTTACATTGAGATTTAGTTAACAAGCACACAAAGGAAATCTACCACTGTAAAGTTATACCTAGGTTATGATAAAACTACCATTAAACAAATATTTTTTCAAAAAGTACAGATTATAGGTCCATTATACCTTTCAACTTTAAAATCAGTGATTGTTCTTATTTCCTCCATGAAAAAGAGAAAATTAATTTCTAGCAAGAATAAACTACTGTAAATTTAAAGAAAACCAACAGTGCTGGGAAAGTCCCAAGGCCACTTTGTGAAAAGAAAGAGCCTTCACAAAATCTTTTGGTTCAAATAATCTGTCTCAGTTAGACTTTCTGTTGCTGTATAAAACACCACTACAAAAAGCAAGTTGGGAAGAAAAGGGTTTATTTCAGCTTATAACTCTCAGGTCATGCTCTATCACTGAAGGAAGTCAGGGCCAGAACTCAGGGCAGTAACCTGGAGGCAGGAATGGAAGCAGAAGCCATGGAGGAGTGCTGCTTACTGGCTTGTTTCCCATCACTTACCTCCCAGGACCGTCTGCCCAAGAGTGGTACCTACAATGGGCTGAGCCCTCCCACATAACTAATTATGAAAATGGACCCCAGGCTTGTCCATAGGCCAAGCTCACGGAGGTCTTTACTCAGTTGAAGTTCACTCTTCTCAACTGACTCTAGCTTGTGTCATGCTGACATAAAACAAGCTAACAGACCATCTTTTCTACTCTATCCAAGCTGCACAGCCAGCACAAAAGATCACATGCAAACTCAGTTCCATTGTAAGGACAGGTTAGTCTACAGGAAATGACAAGGACACCCTTGGATGTCACTGACAGTGATATATATATATATATATATCTCACTTCTTCAGAAAGGGCTTCCCTGGCTAGCCAATCACCTGCTTTTTCTTGCGCTGTCTACTTCTGGACATTGCTTCTCTTTTCTGCTGGAATGCATATGAAAGCAAGGACTTTCACCTTCATTCTTGTTTGTTTGTTTGTTTGTTTTGGTTTGTTTTTGTTTTTCGAGACAGGATTTCTCTATAGCTTTGGAGGCTGTCCTGGAACTCGCTTTGGAGACCAGGCTGGCCTCTAACTCACAGAGATCCACCTGCCTCTGCCTCCCGAGTGCTGGGATTACGTAGGCGTGCGCCACCACCGCCCGGCTCACCTTCATTCTTATTCTTGGGCACCTACTTGTTTTAGACAAGAAAGGTTTTTGTTTTGTTTCTCCTTACAGTGCAAGAGATCAATCATATCCGGGGCTTGCTAAGTAAGTGCTCGTTCACTGAAGCTAGCTCTATTGATTTATCCCACTGTTGAAATTACACATTTAAATGGCAGATTTGTTGTGATGACCAAATACAATGACAATACGATGCCCTTTTGAAACTATAAGGCCTCTGGCTAGGGGCATGATGAAGCATTTTGCTAATTTACAACCTGGTGGCAATGCAATCACAAGCATCACAGACATTTTTACCATCATCTTGGGCGTCACCATCCTCAGGATTACTTTCACTATCCGCTTCATAACCTTCTTCCTCGCCCAGAAGTTTCAGACTACAACACTGAGAATCCTCAATTTCTTCTGAAAATTCTCCAGGCTGGGACAACAATTCTTCCTCGGGCTGACGACTCTAGAAGGCCAATGTAAGTCAATGGCGAGAGTTGTGACTGTGACTCATTTTTCAGTAACAGAATACTTATTGCTCAGAAGTCACTTGAAGAACAATCTCAATATTTTATTTAAGAGAAAAAAAATCTGAATAATCAGTAGTCACTGAAAAATATGAAATTGACTCAGCAATATTTCCCAAACTGTCTCAGATAACTCAGATCAAAGGGCTGTAGCAGAAAAAAACAGTGGTCACTTTTGTTTCCCTGGAAAATAAACCTACTTAGGAACTTTCAGTCCAGTCACACAATGGAGGATTACTGAAAGCCACAATGAGGCAGTATTCTATTGCACAGACTTATTCCTAACAGTAAACATATATTATTTTCACACATTGTTGATAGGAACAATTTCCCAAAATTATTTTTTAATTAAATGCTTCATAAACTAGATAACTGGAAAAGCTAAAACAATCTTCCAAATGAAATAAGGATTTCAGAATGCAACTGTCTACATATAAGCATCTCAGAAATCAAGGGTTCTAGTATCTAATACCTGTGGCAAGACTTTTTTTTTTTTTTTTTTTTTTTCTGAGACAGGGTTTCTTCTCTGTGTAGCTTTGGATCCTGTCCTGGAACTCACTTTGTATGTAGACCAGGCTGGCCTAGATCTCCCAGAGATCTGCCTCTGCCTCCTGAGTGCTGAGATAAAGGCATATGCCACCACTGACCAGCTCATTTTTCTTCCTTATAAAAATGTTACTGATACCTTCACCTTAGGATCTATTTGAGTTTATAAAAACTCAGAGTACTTTATCATTGCAACAGCAATAAAAGGTAACATAAAGTGGATGTTTTAATTTGTTATAGTCTGCCATTTGACTCAACAACAAATTGAAGCTATAAGCTTTAAAGTCAATTTTTAAAGCCAATAAGCTTTAAAATTATGGAAAACAGTAACATGGAATATTATGGCAAATATAATAAAATACCAAGTGTATTACTAGACCAAAGGTTAGGAAATAAGTTCCATAAAGATGAAAGCTAACAATAGTTAGCCTAAAGCAAAAGAAGCATAACCGGGAAGAGAAATGAGTTAAAATGAACATCATATAGTTTCAGGAAAAAATTTAAAATAGTTACTTTGGAAAAAATGTTAACAGAGCTCAAAATCTCCTAATGTTATAGTCTATATGAGTAATGGTCATTTTAAAAAAAGATTTATTTATTTATTATGTATACAGAAGAGGGTGCCAGATCTCATTACAGATGGTTGGGAGCCACCATGTAGTTGCTGGGAATTGAACTCAGGACCTCTGGAAGAGTAAGTAGTCGGTGCTCTTAACCTCTGAGCCATCTCTCCAGCCCCTGTAATGGTCATTTTTATGTTGAATATTTTAAAATCAAAGTCTGTAGAAAGTTCTGGAAATATTAGCTGTACTAATACAGGACCAGATAAGATGGCTTAACATCACTATTCCTGAATTATCATTTAATAGATTATCAGCTGCTGCAAACCAGGATTTTCTTTAAAATACTTCAAGAAAGAAAAAAGATATGGGAAGGAGGGAGGGAGAAAATATGTTGATGCTGAGCAGTCAACTGTGGAAGTAGCTGGCACAGGAAAGGGTGCTGCGCTGTTTCTGTTCAGATTTGAAATTTTCTAAACTAAAAATCTCTTAGGGGAAAAAAGATTATCAGTTATACGTAAGACTGTCAAACTTTAATACATTTTTGCCTTATTGGGAACAATTATGAAAAAACTCCCAGATTAGATCAACTGAAGCATATTGTACTGACATCTGCTTTTCTTCAAGGTGGCACAATGATGAAATACTACCTATTCCAAATGATGGAGAATGAACCAAGGAACTCACCTGATCAAAATCCATGTCCCTGTGAGCTAAACCAGTGTCCCAGCCCCACCCCGTATGCTCTAGTCTCTACTGGGCGTACTTAAAAACATGACACATGGGTTCATACCTTCTCATCCAGAGTATCACCAGGATCCAAATCTGCTGAATGGTTCCCCAGGGCTACTCGAAGCAGGGCATCAAACAAAGGCTTTGCCAATTCTGTTTCTGTCACCTTTGACTGGGAAAGGTGTTCCCTCACTTCACATAATATATTTTCCACAGACAAGCTCTAAGATAAAATGAGAGACTAAGAATATCAATAACATCCTTAAAAAAAAACAGTGACAAAGTGGATTACAACAAGCAGGGGAAAGTCCATTTATTTTTAATTGATATGAAGGTAAACTGTATAAAATTTGAGCTCTTATCCAAATATCTTACTATTTAAAAACTGTTAAATTTTTATTTATAAGTAAATTTAAACTTCAATGTGCTTTAAATGATTTGAATCATAAAAAATTCACTCTTTGGGGGCTGGGGAGATGGCTCAATGGTTAAGAGTCCTTACAGAGGTCCTAGGTTCCATTCTTAGCACCGATATGGTGGCTCACAACAGCCTGTAACTCCAGTTCCAGGGAATCCAATGTCCTCTCTCCTCACCTCCTTAGGTACTGTGCCCACATACTACTCAGACATACATTTGGGCAAAATACTCATAAAATAAAAAAGAAATAAATCTTAAAATTTTTACAAAATCATTCTTTGAAACTTCAGAGTTTTAATTATCTCAAGAGTTTGCTAATTCCTTATTCTTAGAGATCCTTGAAGAGTCTAAGAAGCAGTCCCAATTATTTTTTTCTTGTGCCTTCAGTTCTGCCCTTTGAATAAAGTTATTATTGCTTACCTAGATCTCTATAACAATGGGTAAAAAAAAACTTTTCTTTTAAGGAATTCCAAGTCTAACATGTAAAACAAATAGGTACAGACCAGATGATGATCATATCAGAGCCATAAACAAAGGTCAGAGAATAGAAGCAGGGTGCCCAACAGTACCACGAAGATTGTGAGCTTTTAACTCTAACACACAACTTCCATAACTACTCATTTAAGATTTAATACACAACTATCCCAAGGGGCTTTTTGCAGAAAACTAAACAGTAAGCTTCTTTAGAATAAGAACTGTTTTTGTGCCCCATTGTGTCCTCCATACTTAGTATCCTACTAAGCACAAAAAGACTTTCTAAAAACAAAGTATGTGGCAAACAGGAGGAAGGAGGGCTGTGAGGCCCCTCCGCTCCCTGTGGATTTAATAAGAGAAGAGCTCCTGAGGCCCCAACCCTCTCAGTATCTACAAGGAATTAATGGTTACTGGGGAAGAGGAGGACATTTTCTACTGTGGTATAAACATTGACAAGGAACTCCTCATCCAGAATCCTATAAAAAAAAAAAAACCCTAATAAAATGCAATGGGTTACACACACACACACTCACACACACACACACACACACACACACACACACACACACAAACACACATACATACATGTAAAGGAACCAGCTGGGAAGAGGAAAGGGATGAGTGGAAATGGGAGGGGGAAAGAGAGCAAGGAGGGCAAATTGATATAAATACATTATACATAAAACTGTTATGATGAGTTTCAGATTTATGTATACTTAATACAAGAAAATAAAAATTTTAATATGTGGCAGAATAAATTGACACTATTGTTATATATGTATAGTGTGTATTACTACATGTCTATAATACATACAATACACATGTATGTTACGTGAGCTGGACTAAGGGCAAAGCATCACCTGAGGAGGCAGCTCCAACTCCATCTTCTGTTGACTGGTTCTGGAGCTATGAAGACAGATGGCCAGGAGGGACTCCAAAAGTCGTATACTCTGGACAGAGGTCTCATTTTCTTGACTTGTAAATGCCTTTGCTCCCCCAGGAACAGCTTTGGTAGTCAAAGTCTGCTCTACACTTGTGGGAAACTCTAACTCATCCAAGCCATCACCACTCTTTTTCAGATGTCCCAGTTCTGGTGCTGTTGAAGACGACACATCTCCCTTCAACGTCATCTCAGGTTGAGACATTCTGATTAACTCCTGGTTTTCACTTACACTCATTTCTCCCTGCCCTCTTCCTTGCTCCTCTTCATGACTTCTGAACAGTTTTTGGATTATCATAAATATTAATTCATGGCACACTCGGAAACCACCAAGCCTGTGAAACTGTTTCTGGAAGACTGAACTCAACATGTAGATCCAACGACACATGGACCAAATGTCTGCTGCTTGGTGCAAACATTCAGGGGAAGGTAAGACGACGTTCTCAAGAGACAGACACGGCAGCATGTGACTTAATGGCTCACTGGCAGTACTGTCATAGCCAGAAGTATCTTCTGACTCATTGGCAGAGTCCCGATCAGAATCGGCTTCTTTACTGACACATAAAAAAGCCACACAGAGAAAGAGGTTTATGGTGTTGATGTGAACATCCTGGTGAAAGGTCTTCCGTTTCTTTGGATAAGCTTCTCTAAGACTGGCATAAAACTTACTGAGACTCCGAGGAGAATCTGAAGAAGCTTGCTGCTTATGGAGAGAAGGACTCACACTTAAGGATGGCAACTCCTGTTCAACATCTAACCCATTGACGCCTGGAACTGAAGCATCTTTCTGTTGGTCCCCTAAGCTGATAATCAGAGTTTCAAATGCTTTGAGGGAATGACTTCGAATGCCATCTAAGTAATTTAATTCAATTATTTGGTTTACTCCATTACAACTTAAAAACAAATCCCTTATTACCCTGTGAGAGATAGGAAAAACCAAAAGATTTTACATTACATAGTGAAACATTTATAAATAGGTACATATGCTATGTAAACATGACATTGTTGTATGTGGCATATACTGAACACTGCCTACTCTGATTCACTGTTTGGATATAGTTCTAAGATACTGATCAACATCTCAAGTTACTTTCTAATTGCACTTACATGCTCATATACAGCTCTGGCTGTATTTAAAAAGAAATGTTTACACATAGAATACATTAAAAGCAGCAACTCAAGAAAGATTTTTTTTTCTTCAAATAGTAAATTTCATAGAAATTCTAAATATCACAATCATTAGCTACTACCCCTGATGTGGGTACAAGAGGGCAAGCATACATTCGTCCACTTGCTCACTTGGTTACACAACCAAGTGTACACTCTGCTCAGAACTTTCCATTTGTTCTATACCTACACTCCATGAAAGGAAAGGACAAAACTAGAGAGCTGAAAATCTTGGGAGGATATTCTCTCAACTTGAAGGTTGAGCACCATGTGAGTTTCCCTATAGTTCTCTTGTAATTTGTTGAGTTGGTTAAAGTCAACAGCACAGACATAAAAGGTGAGTATATCGTGGTAGCATCCATGCCAGTTTTAAAGTAGCTGTATTAAGATGAACCAAAAAGTACTACACACAAAGATACTAGTGACAGTTGTAGTTTATGCTGTTTTGAAATGACATATGCATTAATTCAAATGGGCAATCTACCCATTAAAGCAAGCTTTATTTACACATTCATTTTAAAGTACCCCAAACTTAACAGTCATGAAATTTGGAAAATTCATTGATAGGAAACAATTTAAACTTTCTTTTTGCTTATGTGTGTTTTCTACTTTGGGTAATAAATGTAACTATGATATTAAGAAATGGTCTTTTTAATGCCACTGACTTGGGAACTAAACATTTCATGTATGTACAAACTATATATTATTGTAAATACATTTTAAGTTTTATATTTTACTCATAAAATACTATAAGCATTTCTCTAGTCTAATGTGATCTTTATAAATGTTTTAATGGTTTATAATATTCTATCTACATAATAAATACAAAAAATTAATTCGAACTGGCCTTTGCTCTTAGATATCTTTGTTCTACACATTTCTTTCCCTCAGAAATATATTCAAAACTTTTCCTTTTTCCCATTAATAAGTTAAAAAATCAGTGTCTCTAGCCTCTGTTCTATAACTATCCCCAGAAAAGTAAATTTTAAAATGTTTAAAACATGACATGGAAAGAGTGCTTTCTTTGTGGACAAACTAAAATCCTTGAAAGCATTACAGTAACTGTGATTATACTATGGGTGAGTTCCTGCAGCCATCAAGGTTAGAAATTTAAACACATGCACACTTTATCCCATGTTCAAAAGCACTCCTCCAACTGTAAAACATATGCACACATACAAACCTGGATTTAAGTAGAATAGGCAGAGTTTTTAGATAAATCTGAAGCACTTCCTGAGGCAAACATTGTTTCAGTTGGCTACACATATGAGTCTGAGCTGAAGTAATGCTGAGCTGTTGACAATGATGTACTAATTCAACTCCTCTTTGGAGCACAGGATTAAAAATATAATTATACAATTTCCACTGAACAACTATATTGCCTTTCTGGATTAAATTGCAAATGTGATTTGCAATATGGATGTTATGCAATCTGTCTTCTTGAAAGACAAAGTTCTGATAAGCTTCCAACGCATCCCATTTCCACAATAAGTCTTCAGACCCACTGCTGGGCAGGATCCCTTGAAATCTGTAAGAAGGACTGGGCAAGCCAGAGGAAGGGCCAGCACCACACAGGGTGCCTTGCAGTGTCTCTTCTAACTGAGCCAGTTGGTCAGAATCCACAGTACAGATGTTGCAAGCTGCTTTTTTAATTCTCTGTGAAATCTCTGCTCCTCCTAACTGATCCAAAAGAAGTTTGTTAAGGACATTCAGTATGTGCTGCTGAAAATTCTTCAATGCTGGCAACTTAAAAGCATGGAGTAAAGGGATAATCACAGACTTAGGATCCATACAACAGCAGATTCCAACACTGTGTACCCCTGATAGGATCTGGACACAGGTAGTGCTCAGGGAAGCCTGCTGCAGCAAGCGCAAGCACTGGTGAGCACACACTGCGATGCAGCAGCACCGCTCGGGATACTGCACATCTCCCTCTGCAGTCTCTTCAAAGGGACTTTTAGAAAGCTGGTTCTTAAAAGCTGAAACCAGGAGACCTGAGAGATCACGGTGGTGCTGCATGAAATGGGAATACTCACAACGCCGGTGCCTTTTCCTCGTGCACATGGAGTGATGAAGTTGCTCTGACTTCACTTTTTTGACAGTGCTCATTATTTTCATCACACTGTTTATCAGGGTTTTCAAGTGTTCTGCAGCCTCTGAAGGAACACCATCCCTCGAAAGCAGCCATTCCATCTGAAGAACTGCTGTTTCAAACAGATTAAATCCTTGGTGCTGAATAAATTCTTGCACTAAATCCATGGCCTGACTGAAGTAAAAGGGATTTGAAGCTGCACTCTGAAGACAGGAGATAAGGAGCTGTAGAACTCCTTCCAGAAGCTCAGGCAGAAGAAGGGCTCTATGACGATACTTGGAAAACATGAAGCCCTCCTGGACCTCCTGTAGTGTTTTCTTTTGTCTTGGTGAGAAAGGGTCAGGCTGCTTTTCTAAGCAAGCTCTAATTTTTAAAGCTGCCCTAAGCAATTCAGTCAAATTTTTTCTAAGACTTTCTGGCATTGCCTCTGTTGTGCTGACATCTACTGACATAAGATGCAGCACAGTTCGAAAGAGCATCCGTTGAACCAAAGCCACCGGCTCTTCAGTCCAACCTGCAGAAACCACCTGTCCCTCCAAAGTGTCACTCTGGCTACAGCAGTCCCCAAAGCCTGCTAGGAACTCCGTCAGTGTGGGGACTACACTAGCTGCTAAGGAAGAATTATGATTCAAAGCAATGTCAAACTTACAGACCTTCTCCAACAGCGATAACAGAACATGACACAAGTCAAAGGGAGAGTTATTCATGTTACTGAGAATAGACAAGGCAGCTGGCTCACTTAACACGTCACCATTTGAATCCTGTCTCGGAATGATTTCTCTGGAGTTTTCCAAAGCCATGCTGCCAGAGAGGACCTGTTCTTTGGTTGCAGAAGGGTCAAGGTTGGCTATGAGGTGGTCTTCCTTAGGAGACTGCATCAGGAGCCGGGGCAGCACATGGGACCTCCTGTGCTTACTCACAACTGGACTTTTCTCATCTGAGTTGCCTTCGGAGTCAGAGGTGGAGAGCTGTGTCTTTCTTGCATCTCTTACTGAATAGCGATGGGTACTTTTACGCTGTCGTCTGCTTTTTCGTAAAAGGTTTACTTTTGTAGAAACCGGACCAGGTGGAGCACTTCCTTCTAAATATAATTTTCCCTGAGTTGACTTTTGCAAACTTGAGTTCTTTTCTTTGGTCAGGATTATATCAGATGACAATGGCAAGTTAAAATCTAATGAAATCAAGAAAGAGGTTTAGAATATATCAGTACCTATCCTAGTAAACACCACATGTGTGGGCAATGACTCTTACAACTGACATTGTGAATTTGGCCTGGCATAACTTTTCTGCAAGGCTGTTTTCCCTAGTTACATCTCTGGGTCACTTCCATCCACACTTACCCTTTTCACTCTCAACACCAGATGCCATTAGCTCAAGGGATACAAATTGATTTTGAGAACAACAACAACAAAAAAATTAGGAAAGTAGACATGATCTGAACCTATATACAGCATTCTAATTTCAAAATACAAGACTGAATTATCCGGCTGCTGTGCTCACCATTTATAAACCTTTAGAAATGCTATAATTAGTTTGTAGCTTCCCTGACATCAATATTCACCCAAATGAACTCAAAATTATATATTATATATCAAGTATTTGTTGAGGTGAGGGTTAAAAGAGTTCTTCAGTCAAAGTATTTCTCTGGGGCCTTGTTCTCTAAACTAACCAAGTGTAGAGAGCTCAGCAGTCCATCCTAAGTCTCCAGAGCTTGGGGCAGCATTCAATGATCATTCCTTAGAGAAAGGGTCTAATTAAATGAATCTTTCTCTTTGCAGCAATATGTGCTACAATCCACACGAAACAGAGTTCTAATTTAGGAGGAACAACTAAAAAGCCATTAATAGAATCTTGTGCTTCACTCAGGAGAGGGAAAACAAAGCAGATGAGAGCAAACATTACTAGGGACCAATTCCACCAAAAGAGATGGCAGCAATGAGATGACCTCCCTAAAATGGCAGAAATCAATTCCTAAGTGGTTAACAATTTTTTAATTCTGAAAACTCAAAAAAAAAAAAAAAGAGTACTTACTGAATCAATAAATAATCAGGAAAATAATATTAGAAGTCTTTAAATATCTTCATTAAAAGAGCTCTATGTCAAATATGCATTAAAATATAAACCAGGCATTAATAGATAATACAGGAAGACTATTTTTAATCCAGGAGATTATCAAACAATTCCAGAAATGACCCAGGGGAAAACCTGTTTATCTTTCCACTGAAGTACTTAAAGTTTCATGTACTTACAAATGCATATTTTTCAAAATCAGAAAATAAAATTACTTATTGACCACATAATTCTAGTTAGTCTAGAACAAACTATGACTTCAAATTTATCCTCCAAAAGCAAAATTAGAAAACCTGAACCAAAGACAATACTGCAGAAGTCGTCACTTCTAGAGCACCGGTAGTAGCAGACTTCAAGCAAAGAGCTTTAATTCCTTTCTTCAACCTCTTCGCCACCCATTTTCCTAACTACAGCATTCTAGCAACTCCTCTCAGGAAGTGTTCTGCTTCTTCCTGTATTTGTAACTGTCATTTGTGTAGGCCTCTCAGAAGCACTATGGTTTTTATATTATTGGAAGAAACAAAATTGTGCTTGCCTAGTGACTTTTTCCTACTAGGTATGTAATAAATCACCACAACATCTACTACTCCATAGCTGCATTAACCAACCAGGCAGAAGTAGCTGTGCAAAGGAACTTCTTTTCCCAACGGGCTCTGACAACTCAAGGGAGCTGTAAAAAGGGACATACCTGTTGCCTGCTGTTCCTGGACAGGTATCTTCCACACTAAGGGAAGGAGCGACAGAAGAAGAGTCAGGAGTTCTTCTCTGCATGTCAGGGCCTGTGTCAGAAACAAAAAGGTCTTTCAGGGTCTAAGGGTCCAAGGCACATTCATTCCTAAAACCCTGTACTCAACTGAACCAAAAACAATTTTTATCCTCCAAAAACGTTAAATTTGAGAAATTGAGGATGAAGTTAACTTATTTTAAGTCCAAGTCTAGCTGTGGATACTTTTCAATTTATAAGCTTTCCAACCATAGAAGAATGTGAGATTATGCGATGGTATTTAGCACATTCTCGCTACCATTTCCAAGAAGAGCTGTTATTGCCACCATGCACACTGCAAGAATTCATCACCTATGAAAAAACAGACTTGTCAAGTAAAAATAAAAAATTAAAGCCTATAATAAATTAGTAAACTAACAACAAGGTTACTAGAAAAAAATTTAAGTCTTCATGTAGTTAAATGTAAAACAGAAAACAATTTTTTAAAAGAGAAAGCCATATTAATAATACATATAAAAAGATTTATCAGTGAAGAGAATTAAATATATTGACTGAACATTCTATTCAAGGGACTTGTTATATTATCCTTATTGAAGTAAATGGTCCATGTTGGAAAACGTCCTTTTAATTGATACATAAAATACATACACACAAACAGAACAATAGAAGGCATGTAGTATCAGTAAATTTCCCAGTCTGGAACTAAACACTAGCATGGAACTGGTATTTAGTTTAGGAGTCCAGAAAAAAAAGAAAGAACAATCCTGAGAACTGTCGAAGTAGGACTGCAACTAGACAGCCACACCTGGGTACCTGGAACATGGTGGTCAAGTAGTAATGAACAGTTAAGCCAGGAGTTCTTCCTTCTCACGACAATCTTAGGGAGGGAAGCAGGATGACATGAATAGATTTGCTGGGCAGAACTGTGGAAGTGGGAATAGCCAATGTTCCCGGCAAGGTCACATGACCCATATGTGAGATGATGACTAAATAACCTGGCAACCAATAACCACAGAGACGTCTAAGAAACTATATGGTAGGGCTGAAATGGTCACAGTTCATTTTCAATGATGCACAGAGGGAACAAAAAGACTCTCCATAGCTTTCTGATTTAAGTAACTAGGTGGCTGGTAATATTTCTACAAGACAGGAAATCTAAGATGGGTACTATGTTAGGGTAAAGATGATGGATTGACTTAAAAATTTTTAAATTACATTTAGTATGTATGTGCTGTTAGGCTTGGCAGTGAGTGCCTTTACCTGATGAGCCATCACAGTAGCCCAGATTCATTTTTTAGACATATGCAATCTGAGATGCTAGGGGGTGTCTAAATGGAGACAACTTTTAATAGATAATATACAGACCTGGAACTTATGATATGAAAGTCATCTGGGTGGGTGCCCAGGATATATGTCAGGTTTTACAGAGAGCAAGTAGAATAATGAGAGAGAACTGATGACAATGGTATTCAGAGCTCCAAGAGTCTTTAAGGAAGTAACAGTGGGCAGTGCTGAAGCAAGCCAGTTGAAGAGATTGACAGGCTATTACAGAGAGAGCTGGAACCATAGAAACCACAGAAGAGAGCAGTGAAAGAAAAAGCATTCAACAGGATGAAAGCTGTCATTTTCAAACTGTATAAAATGATGACTGAAAAGCCTTTAGCAACTGGAGGTTGCTGGTAACATTCACAATCATAGCTTTGGTGGAGTGGTAATGGAATGAACAGAGTGTGAGTCCCTGTTACAGCAGGCTGAAGACTCAAAGGAGTTAAAGAAAGATTCCTGGTCTTAAATAAAGTAAATAACTTTTTAGCTCATGAATCTTTCAGAGTCCCAATCTGAGTCTTTAGTGGATTCTAACAGAACAGATACAACACTGTCCTGATAAGTGAGTCCTTGTTCTACAGCAGTACACTGGCAAATCATCACTGCTATGTGAACGGACATTCCTGCCTTTGCCTGCTACTCAACATGATCTGGAACATCCCTAATACCTTCCTACCATGTAAGGCCTAGCTCCAGCAATATCTGCTCTCTGAGGAGGCTTGCTACCCCCTTCTTCCTGAGACAACTGCCCTCCGCCCCCAGTATTTCATGCCCATTGCCCTCAGTTCACTATGCAGACTTAGAGACCACAAGTCCTTAAAAGGATGAGATGGGAGCAAGTACAGATCTTAGGAGTTTGACCCTGCTATGCTAGAACAGCAGGCCTAGGTGGGGAACATCTTGGCAGCTTAATGCAACAATTCTTCACTTCATACTCAATTACTGTATTTCTAACACAACTCATTATTGCAGTAGCTCTCGATGATGATGATGATGATGGTGATGGTGATGATGTGTCTGTGTGCACGTGCCATAGTTATATGTGCATGTTAGAGAACAACTTTGTGGAGTTGTTGCTCTTCTTCCTCCCCAGAACATGAGTTCTGGGGTCAAACTCAGCACACCAGGTTTCTGCAGCAATCACCTTTATCCACGAGCCATCTCATTGGCCCTGATTCTATTACTTTTTAAAGTACTATATAATCCTACTTTTTAAAAAATCCTTTCTGGTCTTCAGAGAAACTTTACATGTAACTCTGTTCTTTGAGACCCATAAATATTTTTCTCTTATTTGTAGGCACTCTGGAAAAGTGGGGCTTAGTTATTTCAAATGAAAACCTAGTTCTATCTCCCCAAATCCAAAGTATGCATAATAGAGATAGTATCTAGAAATAGGGTTGTTCCCTCATGCCAAATCCACATATGCCATGCCAGGGAGCACAGGCCATGCACAGAGCCATCCTCTGGCTTTCTAATGACCTGACAAAGAGAAATGAGTCTCTAGCATACCTTCCCTTACTTAATATTTTCAGTTTTGTCTTCACTTCTAAAAGAGAAAAAGGCTAGATCACACCTTTAAAATTTTTCCCTACAACAATTAATAATGAAGTCATTCTCACTGAGGTGCTACTTTCTCAATTCAGTTCAAGAAACATGTTACAAGTACTTGGCAAATACCAGGCACAGCTCTTTCCATGCTGGCATCTAGGAGTCGTAGTGACAGAAGAAAGGGAAGGACAAGAGAATCAGGGAAAGGCTGAGATCCCAGTCCAGACACATATCTTTGACATATCAAGGAACATGGACTATAGCTAAAAAGTAATGCAAAGTTACTGAAGTTATTCAATGGTATTATAAACAAATGTCTTGGCATACTAATTAAATTTAACTTTCCAAATATAAAAACAAGATATGGTAACAGCATATTAACACATTGCTATTCTTCATTTCTTCTCTAAGAATTTTATTCTAACATATGTATGTATGTGTACACACACACACACACACACACACACACACACACACACACACATATATATATATATATATATATATATATATATATATATATATATGTTTCTTCATTAGGATTATCTAATCTTTTTTTCCATCCTAAATGTATAGCTACAGAGCTAAAGGAAACATATAATGAGTATGTACTAATTTTTTAGTGTTGTTAAAAATTTTCCTATCAATTGTTTTTATTTCTGTACACATCACTTTGAAAAACAGTATTTTTACTTCTCCATTTAATTATCATTATGTTTGGTTTGCTTGTCATTTTAGACAGGGCATTACTATGCAGCCTAGACTGGTTTCAAACTCACTGTGTAGCACAGATGACCTTGAATTCACAGTGATCCTCCTATACTTGTATTCCGTGTGCTAGAATTACAGGTATGTGCTATCACCCTCAAAATAGTCATTATACTTTAAAATTCCACTCCACTATTGCATTTCTTTAAAAACAAGGTATTGCCAGGTGTGGTGACACATGCCTTTAATCCTAACACTTGGGAGGCAGAGGCAGGAGAATCTGAATTCAAGGTCAGCCTAGACTATATAGCAAGTTCCAGGGCAGCTAGGACTAACTACATAGAGAGACCCTGCCTCAAAAGAAAAAAACAAGCAAACAAACAAACAAACAAACAAACAAAACAACTCAACAACAGTACAGAAAAGTCTGTTTCAAAAACAGTTATAGATATGGCTTTTGTAATACAGAGGTAATCAACCCCACTGAGATTCATAAGAAACCTACATTTTAAAGAAGGTTGTACTTTTAAGAAACAGTATGGGGGGCTGGAGATTTAGCTCAGTGGTAGAGTGCTTGCCTAGCAAGCACAAGGCCCTAGGTTCGGTCCTCAGCTCATGGCAAAAAAAAAAAAAAAAAAAAAAAGGTTAAAAAAAAGGGCTGGAGAGGTAGCTCAGAGGTTAAGAACGCCGACTGCTCTTCCAAAGGTCCTGAGTTCAATTCCCAGCAACCACATGGTGGCTCACAACCATCTGTAATAAGATCTGGCTCCCTCTTCTGGCTTACAGGGATACATGCAAACAGAACACTGTATACATGATAAATAAATAAATCTTAAAAGAAAAAAGAAACAGTATGGAAGGAGAGAAAAAAGAAGGGTAAAGGAATATGGGGGAATATGTTTAACATACAATATATACTAGTATGAAAACATTTTTTAGAGGACAAAAATACTACCAGCTTCACCTAAAAAGATGAAGGATAGAAAAAAAGAAGAAGTCTGTCTCCTACTCCCAGTAAAAAAACAATCTGTTCTTAGTGCATGAAGCCAAGAGTCCTGGAGACCAGGAAATAATGAACCACTCATATAGAATAAAAACATTTTAGGCCCTCGGAATCAGTGGAAGCCTACAAACCCAATCAGGTCCTATCTTGTATGTATGTATGTATGTATGTACATATGTATATGAATATAAACTTAAAATTTGCCACCATTAACCGTTAAAAAGAAGCTCTTTTGCCATTTAAAAAGGATAACTTATTTAATAGATTAAAATGATTATGTTTAATAAATCATTAACAAATGAGGCTTATCATAGTAATCTAAATTTAGTGCAACATTTAAAAACCATCTGTGTACTTCACCCACACTAAAGAATTAAGAGGAAAGATAATGATAGTCTCAACAGATGCAGAAAAGACATTTGCCATAACTCAGCATCCTTTAAGGCTACAAACTCTCAGTGAACTAGGGACAGGAGAAAACCTCATTCTGATCAAAGGCAACTAAGAAGCACGCACTCAAACCACATTCCATGGAAACATGTGTCCTTCCCTTGGATTAGACCCAAGGCTATCAGTTCACTCTCACCCGTCACTTCCATCTGCTTCTGTGCTAGAAGACAGTCCAAACAGGAAAAAAAATTAAGGTATAAAAACTGGAAAAAAACCTGTCATTTACAAATGACATAGTTGCTAACACAAAACATCCTAAGGAGTTTACAGAAAAATTTTGAGACCTAATAAATGAATTTAACAAAAAGGCAAGACATCACTATATAAACAGCTCTATTTCTATAAGTGACAAATAGGAAAATTAAATTTTTTAAATAACATTTGAAATAACATCAAAAGAGAATAAAATATGTACATAATCTCTATACTGAAAATATAACACTGCAGAGGAATCAAAGAAGACCCAAATTAGCAAATTTACACCACGTTCATGGACTAGGAGACATCAATAGTGCTAATTCTTTCCAAATTGATTTATGGATTCAACACCTCCTGAGTAAAAGCATAGCAAGTATTTCTACAGAAATGACAAACTGAATAAAATTTATATGGAAATCCAAAGGGCACAGAATGGACATTGCTGATGAACTAGACCAAAACTGGAGAACTTACATGACCTGCTTCTGGATTTACTTTTTTAAAAACATGTATGTATGTATATATGTATGTATGTATGTATTTGGGGGTGGTACTTGGGCTATGATGCATGTATGGAGATCAGAGGATAACCTGCAGGAGCCAGTTCTCTTCTGCCACCATGTGTTCTAAGGATTGAATTCGGATCATTAGGCGTAGGCTTGGTGGCAAGGGCCTTGACTAACTAAGCCATTGTGCTGGCCCTCTGAATTTACTTTTACTTGAAAACCATAGTAATCAAGTCAGTACAGTTTGGGTGAAGGAACAGACAATGAATTAGTGTACAGAATAGAAAGTTCAGATACGGATCACTAAGTATACAGTTAATTTGGAAAGAATTAACACTACTGAGTTCTTCCAGTCCATGAACATAGTATAAATAGGTTTATCTTGGTATTCTCTGATTCCTCTGTAGTGTTATGCTTTCAAGATCACCAGTGTTTTCATCTAGGAAAGAAGAGGCTCTGAAGAAGAAATGATGCTGTAACATTTGGCCTGTGTAGAAGGAAAGCATAAGAATGGCAATGGTTACCTCACACTCTACCCAAACAGTAATTTAAATTGGATCACAGGTCTAAGGCTAAAAACAAGACTAAAAGGCTAGGAAGGCTGAGAATATAGCTTTAAAAGTAGAATATCTTGCAACTTTAGGGTTGCAAGACATAAATTTTTAGAACAGAAAATACCACTGTAAAAGAGAAAACTCTATTTTTCTGAAGACACTATTAAAGCTGATGGTATAGTTTAGTGGTTTGGTGCTTGCCTAACATTCAAGAGGCCCTGAGTTTGATCCCTAGCACTCGCAAACAGCAAGAAGAAAACACTTAAAAAATGAAAAGGCAGCCAGGTGCAGTGGCACATACCTAAGTCTAGTCCTGGGTAGGCTAAGGAAGGAGGAGAGAGAATTAGAGGCAAGTATGCACTGCCTGCTGAAACCCTATCTTAAAAAAAGAAAAAGAAGAAAACACAAGAAGAGAGAAAAGGGGAGCAGAGGAGAGCAGACGTGAACAGAGGGGAGGGGCCTGTTACAAAGAAAATATCTGCACACTAACAATGACTTCTATCTCTAATACATGAAGAACTGGATGGATGACAAAGAAAAGTTAGACTTTCAAAATGGGACAAACTTAGACATTCACAAAAGAAGATACAATAGTCCCCCTTCTCCATAGTTTCACTTTCTGTGGTTTTGGGTTACCGACCGTCACTATAGCAAAAAGAAAAAAAAAATTCAAGAAATAACTCATAAAATTTAAATAACTTTTAATAAAGTACATTGACATAATTGCTCTATTTCATCAATTATTGCTTATCTTTTACTTTGTCTAATTTATAAATTATACTTCACCATAGATATTTACATATAAGGTGGGAAAATATATATAGTTTAGTACTACCTACCACATTCAGTATCATAACCACATATCTTTTGCAGAAAAGGAGTGATTATTATGTATGTGTGTGTATTATATATATATATATATATATAGTCATTATATATATAAACATTTATAATTACATATTAGATTACATGTAATTATATTATATATGTGTTTATATGCTATATATAAACATTATATAAGCTATATAAATATATATATGGTCAATAAGTACATTAAAAAGTTCTTAGCATCCTTAGTTGTAAGGAATGCAATTAGATACTTCTTCATGCTTACTTATAAATGGCTAATATTAGAAGAACGATGGCATAAATCTTAGAGAGACTATATATAGAACAACTAGAATTCTCATACATACCTAATGAAAAAAATTTTTTAAATGGCTCAACCACTGAAAATAACTTGCAGGTTCTTACAAAGTTACACAAGTAACTATCCTTTCACCAGTAATTTGCATGCCCAAAAAACTGTAAACACAACCACAGAAAGACATAAGAATGTCCATAGCATTTTTACTTATAATAACCAAATGCATTCAATCTCAATGATTAAGGAATAAGTAAACAGTTAAACTGTTTACACATATACAACAAAACACTAATCAGTAAAAAACAAATATGACTGGCTGACTTATGCAACAGAATGGATCCAACAATCTCAGAGTCACAAGAGGGCAAACTGTGTGATCACCGACACAAAGTTCTAGAAAAACAGACTCATACGTAGATGCCAGCAGTCAGCACATCTTTCACCTCACAGTGGGCAACTGACACAGGCTGTCTGACAAGGGCATGATGAAACACTAAGTGGGTCAGTGGTTGCATGGAGCTAGAAAAACTTGTCAAAATTATCCAGTTACATATTTTACATATGTGCATTTACTGTGTTGATTCTCTCTATATAAAGAGTCCTCATAATTCTTTATATTAGATATTTATAAAGCAAAAAGGGTCCACAGTGGATGAAGAAGGGCATAAATCACCCGTCCCCCAAATATTCAAGAAATGCCCCTACTCATATAAAAGCTACAGTCCACTCTGCAATATGCAGTTTTGTGACTAGTGTGGTTCTATCTTTAAAGAGGATGTCTTGTTTAAATAATTTCCCTCAAAGACTCAAATGGTCATTCTCCACTCACTAACTGAAACAATCAAATATAGATAAACTCTATTTTTAAAATGGCATTTATCTGCATTCTAAAGATAACATCTACTGTCCCTACCATCATTGCTATAAATATTCCAAAAAATGACTAAGTAGAAAGAAGAGATTAAAAAAAATTATTACATAGGAAAAACATTATTGCACTTAAAACCTGAGTGATTTTAATCATTTAGCTACATATTGGAAGTTATTTCACAATGGGATCTATCATATTTGCAATACAACAGACTTGTATACAGTATAACAAATAACTATTATACTAGATAATAAACAAATATTCTGGCCTTAAAAATAATATATAATGGGCAGTAGTGGTGCACATTTTTAATCCCAGCACTCATGAGGCAGAGGCAGGTGAATTTCTGAGTTCAAGGCCATCCTGGTCTACATAGTGAGTTCCAGGAGAGCCAGGACTACACAGAGAAACCCTGTCAAAAAAAAAAAAAAAAGCCCCAAACAACAACAACAATGAGATATAACTTGAACAGACTCACAAAAGGGTATGCATATGGCCAATAAGCTATGGGGCTGGAGAGATGGCTCAGCGGTTAAAAGCACTAGCTACTCTTCCAGAGGACCCAGATTTGATTCCCAGCCCAACATGGCTTTCTCACAACCATCTGTTATTGTAGTGTCAGGTTATCTGATGCCCTCTCTGACTTCTGTGGGTACCAGGTACATACATGGTGCACAGACATGCATGTAGGCAAAACACCCATACACATAAAATAAAATAATTTAAACAAAAAACTATAAATTACAATTTCAAATTCATTTAGAATGTCTAATCCTAAAACCTGACAAAACATTACTAGACAAACTATTGTTGCTGTTATGTTGGATGATTTTAGGCATTTTAGTAATACATTAAAGGATATTTCATGGATTATAAGGGAGAGTAAAATCTGGCACCACAAAACGCAGATTCGTGGTAGTTTAGGGCTAGGAGGAGGGTGGAAGAGGATGGCCAGACTACAGGTTTCCTTTTGAGATAATGAGGATGTTCTAACATTGGCTATCTGATGGTGCACATATTTCTGAGTGTCCTAAACACAACTGAATTTTGCATATTGAATGGATAAAGATTATAATATGTGAACTATATCTCCATAACAGTGTTAGTTGAAAAGCTAGAGAATTTGATTAGAATTATATTGGAAGGTATAGGTCAATCTGGAGAAAACATGTATCTTTACAGTGCTGATTCTTTGAACACATGAAAATTTAATCATTTTCTACTTAATTAAATTTCCTTTAGTTTCTTATAATAATGTTTATAGAATTCTATGCAGAAGTGTTATATATATTCTGTGAGATTTATTGGTAGTGCATTATATTTCTGGTGCTATTTATATACTATCTTTGAAAAGAGAAGCTGGATGTGGTGTTACATATCTATACTCCTTGTACCCAGGAAGCTGAAACAGGAGGATCAAGAGTTCTAGGCCATTCTAAGCTATATAGTGAGTTTTAACCCGGCAAGGATTACACAGCAAAAGCATGTTTCCAATAACATGAGGGTGGTGAGAGAAGAGGGGAAAGGAGTGAGTGAACAGAAAAAGAAAAAGATACAATAAAAAAGCAAACGTACACAAGCTAAAAGACCATTTCACTCTAAAGTTTGCTTTCTCCCGAAATCTAATTCATATTAAACTTTTAAAATTGCATTCTGATCTTTACTAAAGCATAAACTCCTTTTCTGAATTATAATTCTATATTTCTACTAATAAATATGGTACTCTCATGCCATTAGCATCAAAAGCTTTGGTGATGCACTATTAAGAAAATATTTCTTACATTCTATGAGATTGGAACTTTTGCTGAACCTCACAGAGTTAATAATATACCTTGAGGTCACCTAAGACTTAAGGCTGGGTCAGGACATAGTAGTGCATGTCTTTAATCCCAACACTTGGGAGGCAGAGACAGACAAATCTCAGTGAGTTCAAGGTCATCCTGGTTTATATAGTGAGTTACCACAGTCAGAGCTACATAGGGAGACCTTGTCTCAAAAACAACAAAAAAGACTTAAAACTGCTGTTCTAATGTATACTCAGACTGTTCATTTGCCTGCCTTTAAGAGAATGATTTGATAATCAACTTTACTTGCCTTGGATTTCCCATGTAATCAACTTCCATAACCTAAGCTAATGCATAATTGTAATCTTAAATTGAGCACTCTTCCATGCATGCTCTAATAATCATTTGCTGAAAGCAGCAAAAATAGAAGTTGAAAGCAATCTTATAAAATGAATAGGCACCCAGTTTCTCAGAAAACTGCAATCAATATACCTCAAGACCCAGCTATATCACTCTTGGGCATCTACCCAAAGGATGCTCCATCATACCACAAGGACATTTGCTCAACTATGTTCACAGCAGATTTATTTATAATAGCCAGAAA
The DNA here is from genome assembly GCF_903995425.1 of Onychomys torridus. Classification (NCBI taxonomy): domain Eukaryota; kingdom Metazoa; phylum Chordata; class Mammalia; order Rodentia; family Cricetidae; genus Onychomys; species Onychomys torridus. The sequence goes on from NC_050447.1 coordinate 55,101,451, forward strand.
CTGGAAACAACCTAGATGTCCCTCAACTGAAGAATGGATAAAGAAAATGTGGTACATTGATACAATGTACTACTAAGCTGTTAAAAACAATGACATCATGAAACTTGCAGGCAAATGGATAGAACAAGAAAACAAAACAAAACAAAACATGCTGAGTGAGTTAACCCAGACCCAGAAACATATGGCATGTACTCACTTATAAGTATATATTAGCTGTAAAGGAAAGGATAAACATGCTACAATCCACAAACCCAGAGAGGTTCAATAACAAGGAGGACTCAAGAGGAAGATACTTGGATCTCCCTAGGAAGACAAAATAGAGATTTTGCAAGTAGACTGGGGTTGGTTTGGGAACAGGAGGGATCAGATGCTGGGATGGAAGGGGAGAGTACTGGAAGAGACAACTGGAAAAATGTGGCATTTCAGGGTGAGGCAGAAACCTAGTATAATGGAAACTCCCAGGATTCTACAAGGTTGACACTAGCTAAGACTTCTAACAATAGTGGATATGTAGCCTGAACTGGCCATCTCCTATGAGCAGGCAAGACTTCAAGTGGAGAGACTGGGACACCAACCCAGCCACGTAACCTTGGACCTACAATTTGTCCTGCCCATAAAATGTGCTGGGGTAAAGGTGGCACAGAAATTGTGGGAGTGGCCAACCAATGCCTAGTACAACCTGAGACCCATGCCACAAGAGGGAGCCCAACCCTGACACTATCTGGAGTGTCAGGACCTGGATAGGCCAGAGACCTAGGATAGAACCAAACAGGATTCGAGAAAGAAAGAAAAAAGTCAATGAAATGATTCCTAATGATATTCTGCTATACTCATAGAATAGCACAACTGTCATCAAAGAAGCTTCATCCAGCAACTGATGGAAACAGATACAGAGACCCACAGCCAAACATGAAGCAGAGCTCAGGGAATCCTGCAGAAGAGGGGAAGAAGGATTGTAGGAGCCAGAGGGGTCAAAGACACCACAAGAAAACCCATAGAATCAACTAACCTGGGCTCATTGGGGCTCACAGAGAGTGAACCGACAACCAGAAAGCCTACATGGGAGTGACCTAAGCCCTCTGCATATATGTTACAGTTATTTAGCTTGGTCTTCTTGTGGGATTCCTAACAGTAGAAGCAGAGGCTAGCTCTGGGTCTTTTGCCAGCTTTTGGGACCCTTTTCCACGCACTTGGTTGCCTTGCCCAGCCTTTATACCAGTGGAGGTGCCTAGTCCTACTGCAACTTGATATGCTGTGTTTGGTTAATATCAATGGGAGGCCTGCCCTTTTCTGAATAGAAATAGAGGAGGAGTGGGTGAGGGGGACAGATGGGAGATAGAGGGAGGGGCTGGGAAGAGAGGAAGGAGGGGAAACTTCGGTTGGGATATTAATAATAATAATAACAATAATAATAATAATAATAATTTTTAGAAAATGAATAGCCACCATAAATATTGAACACAACATCTGGATATTGCCTGATAAGCAATGATGTTTGTGGTACTGTTTGTTATCTGGGTCAGTTGGGGTCAACTGGACTCTATACTTATATACTTTATGTTAAAGATTTCTGTAAAGTATCTCTCACTCCTTTCCCATGTGATGGCTTCTGTGCTATTCAATGAAGACAGAACAAAACCCTGTTATGGACAGACAACGCTATGCACAGATACAGGGACAGGTTTATAGGACAGACTTTAGGCAGTCACAGATTCAGACTCATGCAGCAGAAAGAAGATGGAAGATGTAGGAAGCTTGAGGTAGAGAATTCCAATCTGGCTTGATTTTGATTAAATGACAACAAGGGGGAAGTGCTAATATTTCTTTCCTTAATGTAATAACAATGTATTATTGGTGACTTGGAGATTATCACTGAAGCATCCAAGCCAACTACAAAAAGTATATATATGAAACCTCTTTGGAAAAAAAGGCCACTTTTTAGAACTCCAAGATATTTCAGACAGTTTTAAAAGTATCCAAATAAATTGTATTTCCATAAATAGGGCTGACATTTCTGTTGGAATAACATGAAAGACAGGACTTTAACTCAAAGAGATCCTCAGAAAGGATGAAATCTACAAGTTACTAGCTGATGACCAGGAATAACATACTGATGAACAATTGTTTGACATTACCTGGTCAATGATAGAATTCAGCCTGGTAAGTAACAGAAATCCTCGCCCATGGACAAGGTACTGTCCAAGGGTTGCCATGTGTGTCTCCTCTTCTTCTTCTTCCCTGGCCTCCGCCCTCTGGACCACTGCATTGCAAAGCTGGTTGACATCGATCAGAAATTCACGTGCCAATGAGTTACTGTCAGTACTCATGACAGAGCTATAAAATGAACAGAATACAAAAGATTTTTAAATGAATGTAAGTTTATCTTTAAATATATGCGATTCATAGAGTTACTTAAGATTACATGTTATCAGTGTCTAGCTCTCTACTATTCTCAGACATGGTTCTGACCTCATTCGATAATTCATATATGGCAGTACTAGTCCAAGGTCTGAAATGCCTGGGCACACACAGGCAGGCATAAGTGACACAACTTGGGAGAAAAAACAAGTGAACAGTGACAGTTAAGGGAGGGTCTGACTTTTTCTCTTACACAGAATAAACAGTTAGGAAATTGTTCTTGCTTTGCATATTTAAAACAGATAAATGGATCTTTTAAAAATATAAACTGGAGGCTGCAGAAATGGTTCAGTGGTTAAGATACCTTGCTGCTCCTGCAGAGGATCTGGATTTAGTTCCCAACACCCATGTGGCAACTCACAACTGCCTTACAACTCCAATTTTAGGGGGTCCAAGGCCTCCTTCTGGCCTTCGCTGGCACCAAGCAAGCATGTGATGCACATATATACATGCAGACAAGGCACTCACACACACAAAATGAAAATAAATAAATTTAAACTATAAGATAAAACAGTTTTTCTCTTGATATAAACCAGTCACTGACCTACCCTCCTAAAACTCCGACACTTAGTTAATGCAGGAAGTGGTAATTCCTGTCAGGTGAGAACTGATGAAATTTAGCTGCCAAGCTTATGTCACTTATAGCCAAATAAAAGGCAATGTGGCACTTTAACATTAAGGGAAATAGCAAGGTAAAACACGCAGGGAATGAAGACTAAGAAACACATACATTCAGAAAAGAAAAATCACAAACAATATAATAGTCAAAGAGTTTCAGAATAGGTTTAACTTATGGCTAGAAGTAATTTGGAGGCCTGGAGAAAGGGCTCAGCATTTAAGGGCACTTGTTGCTTTTGCAGAGGACCTAAATTTGGTTCCCAGAACCCACATGACAGCTAACAACCTTTTACAATTGCAGTACCAAGGGATATGACACCCTCTTCTGGCCTCAGCAGGCACAAGGCAGGCACAAGGTCCACATACATAATATAAGCAAAACACTCATTAAAAACAAAAACCAAAACAAAACCTTTTCCCATGAGCTCTTACTCTTTATTTTTTCAAACTGACAAAATTTCATTTATTGCACATAACACAATGTTTTTAAAACATATATATCTATATACAGTGTGGAGTGGTTAAATCAAGTTAATTAACAAATTTGTTATTTGACACAGTTATGCTTCAATGAGAACACCAAGGTCCACTGTTTTACTTTCCTCCCTCCTCCTTCCTCCCTCCACCCCCACCTCTGACAGGGTTTCTCTGCAGCCCTGGCTGTCCTGGAATTCAAGAGATCCACCTGTCTCTGCCTCCTGAGTGCTGGGATTAAAGGTAGGCACCACCACCACCTGGCCTGTTTTACATTTTTAAAGAATATAATATATCATCACTGACTACTGTTAATATGCTGAGCAACGAATTACCATTATCTACACATTGCCAAAGTTCTGAATTCTCCTATGCAATATTCATACAACAGTTACATCCTAACTGTATTAGCATAAATGGAACACAACACTAGTAGGTCACTAGAGGGTGTTTCTATTTTGTTCATTACTTCCTAGAATAAATGTTGAATATACTTGACTATTTTCCAGCCATTCTAAATATCCACTGGACAGATAGGCATATATTTTCCTTAAATTTTTTCTAATATTTACATACTCAGAAAAGTATTCTGAATACATTACATGAGCACATACACAAAAAATATACATACATACATGCCAGGCAGTGGTAACACATGCCTTTAATGCCAGCACTCAGGTGGATTTCTGTGAGTCCAAGGCCAGCCTGCTGGTCTACAGAGCAAGATCCAAGACAGGCACCAAAACTACACAGAGAAACCCTGTCTCAAAAAAACAAAAAAAAAAAAGAGACATACACTACACACAAATGTTTATAAAGGGTATAGAACATGAGATTATAGCCAATACTCAGAATTAGTAAGTGTTAGCATTCATGATGTTCAAGTGAGTTTGCGAATGTGCGTATATGTGTGTAAAGAAACCAAGATTCACAGCACAGGAATCTTGTGCTACACCACACTAGCTAGTAATTGTCATCATCATGCATGGTTTTACAGTTTTATAGCTATAAAAATATTAACTACACAATCTATATATACACCTTTTCTGCAGAGAATCTAATTGTTTACTATGTAGCTCCAAAATTTTACCTTGACCCAAGTCTTCTGACAGTTCATATTATGTTACTTACCAGTCTTTCAACACTTCTGTAACATTCAGTGTATGTAATATTTTGGTTCATGAACTACATAAAATTGTTTCAGCAAAAAGCTCCACCTATAAGAAAAAGATACAAATATATTAGTAGCAATAAAAAAACACAAATAGTATTAATAAAGTTCTGACAAAATAACAGTAGCCAGTAACAGGAAACAAATTATTTGTGACCTCAAGAGCACACTTAAAAAAAAAAAAAAAAAAAAAAAAAAAAAAAACCTAGCCAGTTAAGAACCTCTTAGAACCACCTCAGAGGTAGCCCCACCCACCCACCTACTGACCCTAGTATCCTGCCACCTGAGAACAAGGCAAAGTCCCACACCTTATACAGGTAGTGCTACCCAGTGGGCAACCCCAGCCCCACCCACGGTGAGAATGGGGCAGCAAAAAATTCTTAATTAATAAAAAAAATTAAAATTAAAAAAAGAAAGAAATGCCTAACTCCAAGACTTGAGTCTTGAAGAAAATCCTGGAATACAGAGATGTAACTTAGTTATCACAACACTCTGCTCTTCCTTTTCCAACTCCTACCTCCACATAAAACACAAATTAAGCACACAGCAGAATGAGACAAGTGTCTGCTAAACAGAAAGTAGGGAATGATGGGATACCACTCTCATAGAACTCACGGTTCCTACAGCCAGCCAGCCAATTACTCTCCTGTCACAGTGAATAGTATTTGAACATATAGGAAAACTCAAAACCCCCAAACCAAATAAGGATGAATTCCCACCAAATTTCATCTTCTTGAATTCCTTGTTTTGTTTGAATTCTTTAAAAGAAATGAAATTCTTCTGGGTATAATACAGTAAAGGCTACTTCAGGGTGCTAAGGAAATCTTCTGCTTCTTAGAGCAACAAATACTTCTGTTCAGCTTTCTGTTCTCTGTAGTCTTTACCAGGAAGACATGGGGAAATGTTTCTTTACTGACTATAAGGGGTTATTTTTAATAACAAGGTTTTTTTTTTAAAAAAATAAAAGTGATCTTTAAATGTTTTGAAATATTTAAAATCTAAAAAACTACCTTGAGTGTGTCGGCAAACAGTCTTGATCACACATTATTCTACCATCTGGAAGATAAAGCAGGCAGGAAACGGAACAAGGATCCATTCGAAACTACGGAGTTTGTGTGAGTCAGAGTAGGAGCAGGCCACCGCACCAGTGAACAGTGCAACAGCGGCTCAGCTAATTTCCCACAGAAATCTAGATACATTACAGCTGCAACTTTATCTGCCATCAAAGGGGGCAGGGTGAGCTCATTATCTGGAATGATTGATTTCTTAGAGAAAAAAACCCATGCAAACTACTTACCTTTCCCATGTGTGAATATCTACCAATGTTTTAAAGTCATCTCTAGAATTTTGTGGGGGTAATGTCAAGTTCACTAAAATCTATGGAACCTACATTCTCTTCAATTTTGCAACATTCCACTTCCACAGCTTCTTACAAGTTTTCTTGAGTATCACAATTCCTCAAATCTGCTTGGAATCTGACCCTGAGGTGTGAATTCATTTAGATTACCCAGAGGTTCTAGATCTCCTCCCTCGCCTTGGGCTTCAATTTTCTCTTATTATGTTTTTTACTTTTATCTTCATTAGACTACATATAGGTCATTCATTTTCTCTGTGTCAGAGAAGACAAAGAACAGAAGCTGAGAGCTTTGGTTTCTTCTTTGAATCCAATTACAGGGTCAGTTTGTTAACAACAATTTATTTGTAATTTTCATTCTCTTTTTTACAAAGTAAAAAGTCCGGATTAACTTGTATCAAAATCTCAGTTCTTTATTCTATTGGGATGTGTTTCTCTTTTGTGTCTTGTGTGTGTTATTTGGCTTCATACTCTTCTTTCCTCCTTTTACACATGCTATTTTAAAATCAGTCCATTTGCCTAATTTATTTCTCTATCTCTTTTTCCTTTACATACTTACAGTTGTTACATAAAAACACTATGACTGCTATATGACCACTTTTGTTTCCAGACCCTAGAGCCATGGCACCTTATCTACTTTATTTATTATCACCTTATTTGTTTACACCTTACAAATTTTATAGCTTTCAATTTTATTATTATTGCATGTGAAGATTATGTCTTAGTTACTTTTCTATTGCTATGAAGAGACACCATGACCAAGGCAACTTACAGAAGAGTTTACTGGGGCTCACAGTTTCAGAGGGTGAGTTCATGACCATCATGACAGGGAGTACAGCAGCAGGCAGGCAGGCAGGCAGGGCCCTGGAGCAGTAGCTAACAGCTTACTTACATCTGACCAACAAACAGGAGGCAGAGAGAGCACTAATAGTGTGGGTTTCTGAAACCTCCAAGCCCACCGCAGGTGATACATCTCCTCTATCAAGGCCACACCTCCTAGTCATTTCCAAACAGTTTCACCAATCAAGAACGGAGTATTCAAATATGAGCCTATGGGGCCATTCTTATTCAAACACATGCCACAGCACACATGTAGAAATCAGAGCACAAGTCTGTAGAGTCAGTTCTCTTTCTACCTTTAGGAGGGTTCTGGGGATGGAATGCAGGTCACTAGGCTCTTGTGGTAAATGTTTCTACCTACTGAGTCATGTCTCCAGTCCCTGTAACTACATACCATAATTTGCTGTATCCCAGGTATGGTGATTAATCTTGTCAATTTGATTGGGTTGGGAGATGGCCAGGAGACCAGTAAGGCATACCTCTTAGCATATCTAAGGATTTTTCCAGAGACAGTTGGATCTGGAAGACTCTGACCCAATCACTGGATTAATTCACTGATAGATTCAAGATTCAACAGACTCTCAGGAGATAGTAAAACTGTGGAAGGCAGAGCTAGCTGGAGAAAGTGGGTTGCTGGGGATATATCCCTAAAGGGAATATTTTGGCTCTGTTACTTTCCTGTTACCTCTACTTCCTAGGAACCATGAAGTAAGTATCCTTTATCTGACATAGTACTGCCACCATGATTTTCTGCCTTGCTTCAGGAACAAAGTGACGAGACCAGATCCCCATCAACTGAAACCTCTGAAACCACAAACCCAAATTAATCTTTTCTCCTTTTAAATTGTTTCTCTCAAGTATTTGTCAGTGACAAAAACTAATTTAATGCAACAGCCTGGTTCCATGTTCTTCCTGTTTATAATTAGAGAAGATCTAGTTGGTACTGGATTAAGAATACAAAACACTGGGTCAGCAAAATGGCTCAGTAGGTAAAGGTGCTAGCCACCAAGTCTGATGACCTAAGTTCACTTCCAGGAACTCACAAGGTGGAAAGAAGGAACTGACTCCAGCAAGTTGTGCTCTGATCTGTATGCATGTGCCATAGGATGCACATTACCAACATTTACAAATAAACAAATAAAGGTCATTTTTTTAAACATGTACAAAGGAATACAAACACACACACACACACACACACACACACACACACACACACACACACACACAATCTCAGTCTTAAGAAGCTCACAATACAGTGACAAAGGAAAGCCAGAACAGAGGACCCTGCATATTCTTAAGGGCACCTGACCCAAATTTGAGTTCAGGAAGCTTCCTGATAGGGGTAATCTTTAATAAGCTAAAGGATCTTTAAGTAGAAGATGGACAAATGAGGAGAAAATGAAGAAAGAAAAGTATTACACACAGAAAGGACAGTTCAAGTCACTGAGGATATTACACTAAGTTTGGTATTATAATTGTAATATAAAATACAGGAAAAATGAGGAAGGAATGGTAGGTGACAACTAGAGAATTTTAACATTATACCAAGAATTTAATCTATTGGCTAGTGGGTCTCAGAGTCATCTACAGACTTTGCCATGTTTCCACCTTCAAAGACTAAACTGAAGAAGGCCCAACGTATTTAAATAGAGATTCTGATGAATAGGCCTGACAGCTATGACACAGGTGATAGAAAACCCAGGACTAATTTTAAATGTAAGAGTAGCACAGCTAATGTTGAGCAGACAGATATTCTTGTAGAAAAGTGGAAGCAAGATTTCAAGAAAAAAATCTAGCATCATGTAAACCAATTTGAATACTGCTGTAATATTTCAAGTAAAAGGTGAGACCTTTTTTCCTAAGCAATCATAGAAGAGTATAATTTTAATAATAGATTACTATTTAGGAATTACACAAGCATAGTTCCGATGATATATTAGATTGGGAAGAAAGAAGGAGGTCAGAACAACTCTCTAAATGGCTGACCGAACTGCTGGTGTTGTCACATGGACATCATATAGCAGAAAAGCTGAAGTATGTGTGCAGAATGACTGTCAGGGCAAAAACACTGGTCATCTGGTAAGTGAGCTACGACTCTGTCCATTAGGCCAATGATGAACGTCTTTGCAGTGACAATGAAGACTAAATTCACTATGCCATACATTTCAATCCCAGAACTTCTTAAAACAACTATGCCAGCTCTACCCACAGTTTCCAAAACATGGTGGAATAAGGAAATAGTGTAAATACATATCAGTCTTTTGAAAAAACAAGACAAAGAAGGAAAAATAGATGTTACAGAGAAAAACCATAGGTCAAGAAAGGTTTTTTTTTTTGTTTTTTTTTTTTTTTTGAGCTGAGGATCGAACCCAGGGCCTTGCGCTTGCTAGGTGAGCGCTCTACCACTGAGCTAAATCCCAAACCCTGTTATATTTTTTAAAACGTTCAAAAAAAAGAAAAACCATTCAGTTCTTATTTTGTTTTAGAACTGTTGAGAACCCAGTCATATTTTTAGGTTCTAAGGAAAAAACAGGCTGGTAGTACAGCTAGATATCTCTGCCTGGCTCTGCCTGGCCCTTCTCCCAAGCAATTCAATCACAGTAAGAGTATTAACACCATGAAAAAGGACAAATGCTACAAGGTCTCTAAATTTTTGTTTATCGTTGTGCATATGCATAAATGATAGCAGGTGGGGACATGTGTGTGAAAGTCAGAGGACAACTTTGTGAAGTTAGTTCTCTCTTTCTACCTTTACTTGAGCTCTTGAGATTGAACTCAAAGTCACCAGAATTTCCAGGTAAGGTTATCAGGGTCTTACTTGTTTGTTTTCTTTTCTCTCTCAAGAGCCAATTTGTTGGCACATCAATGTGTCTAAAGGGAAAAACCATCAAAGACAGCAGCAAGAGAAGGAATGAATGAAGGATAAAAGTCAGACAAAGTAAGTGATGATTAGGTTACAGTACAGGTAAAGAGGCCAGGCTAAGAGCAGAGGGCAAGCATCACATCATTATCTGGTACCAAAGGAAAGAGGGATAGAAGTTACAAATATGGGAAACTTAACAGATAGTAGCCAAGAACTAAGGCAGTTCAAGAATGATAGCCTCAATTATTTCACTCAAGTCACAGCCAGGGCTGTCCACTGGATGACAAAACTTTACTATATCAAGAAAAATATGCATACTTGGTATCACTTCCCTTACGTTTTCTTGTTTTTCTTTTATACAAACAAGTAAATGACCTGGGAGGATGCTACTCCTCCTAGAACGGATTTATATCTTAACAAGGGTTGTTACTGGAACTTCAGCATCACAGAGCTTTGTAAAAGTTGGCTGTGACCTAGATGTTCTACATTACAAATGTGGAGCTATGATAATCCTCAAGTAGTGAAAAGGTTAATAAATGGTGCTGGTGCTCCTACAATTATTCTGTATTGTGTATTTAGACTAAGTCAAAGTAGAAAATATGTTTAATGGAAATATTTTCAATTTATGTGAAACTGTGTGGGCTGTTCAAATAAAGAACACTCAAAATAAATATATTTAGAATAATGTTTGTGGAGAGGGCAGAAATCTAAGAAAGCAGCAGTCCCCAATTTCTTTTTCCTTCCATATTTCAGGGAGTCAACTAATACTGACAATTTCCCCCATCTCTTTAAGCTCATAAAGTCCTAGTTGACCCACATACTCCATTCCAAGGGCCTTAAAACTTATGATTGGCTAAGAAGAAATGGCCACTTTGGGCTTTCATATGACAAAGCTGGTCAGGAAATAAATGAAGACCAGGCCATGGCAGCAAGGCAGAATTCTAATGGAAATTCAGAGGAAGCCACACCAAAATGCAACAGACTTAAACCCTTCAACAAGTAGTTTGTTTTCCTAAAACAAATGAATTGGGCAACCAGATCTCTCGGGTAAAAGCAGTGTTTGACCCTCAGTCCCATAAAAGATGTTTTTAGAAGCCAAGAGATGGTGGTACATGCCTTTGATCCCAGCACTCCATACAGGATGCAGGGGCAGATGGATCTCTGTGAGTTTAAGGCCAGTCTGGTCTACAGAGAGAGTTCCAGGACAGTCAGGGCTATATGGAGAAATGGCTCCTTGAAAAATATAATATAATAAATAAAATAAAATAAAGATGCTTTTAGTGAGGCTATACAAAATGGAACTGTGAAGACCCACCCAAGCAAATTTCTTCCGGCTTGCTGAAAGGAATATGATAGAAATTTTACACTGATTATTTCAGTTGACCTCAAGACAGATCTTGAGATTTTTACAAAATAATGGTAATGATGTGAGGAACTAGCTAACACTTGCAATGACTGATGCTTATGTACTGGTTTAATTCCTACTTGGGGGGGGGTATCTTTCTCTATCCTGTGAATATGTGTTGTTCCCATTGGTTAATAAATAAGCTGCTTTGGCCTATGGCAAGGCAGCTTAGAGGCAGGTGGGAAATCCAAGAAGAGAGACAGGAAAGAGAAAGGCGGAGTCTGGAGAGACACCTGCCAGCCTGCCACCTAAGAAGCAACATGCTATCATACTGGTAAAGCCTAGGAACATGTGGCAAAACACAGATTAATAGAAATGGGTTAATTTAAAATATAAGAGCTACCTAGCAAGAGGCCTGCCATAGACCATACAGTTTGTAAATAATATTAAGCCTCTGAATGATTATTTTATAAGTGGCTGAGGGACCGCGGGGCCAGGTGGGACCAGAGGAATGCGGGACCCTAGGGCCAGAGAAAACTTACAGCTATATTTGGCTGCCCAATGTGTTGGCTCGAATTTCTACCTAAAACCTGAGAGAACTTAATAAGAGATTCTAAAACAGAACCAAAAACAGCTTCCTACTTCATATCTCATGTGGGCACAGGACATGCAGGACCCATATAAAAATGACCACTAAATTTTGCCAAAACAAGGCAAGATGGTCCTTCAGATTCCTGCTTCACAGAGGAGACTGCCAGATATTCTACAGGACATAGGAAGAAGCGACTAAAAAACTCTAGAGCTATAGGCTGAAGATGGATGCCCCAATGTTGCAGAGAAACTCTGGATGACTGTCCAGGCAGCCAGCTATCTCTGTCATTCTAGATTTTTGGAAGTTACTTACAATGCTATTCCTATTTACTTAAGTAATATTATATCCTTCTGGGGTCTTTGATGAAGACTAGATAGTTATAATTTTCCTTGGTTATGATAAAAGATAAATTAGATATGAAACTTTAGACTCACAAATATAGGATGATAAAATATTTTCTTTAATTATGCCAAATACAAATAGACTAGATATTGTGACTGTAATTCATGCTTGATAACTGTTTGTTATATATAATTTTACTATATTAAAGTTAAAACCTTCCTTTTTGATTAGATAGAAAAGGGGAAGTGCTGAGGGATGTCTATCTGCACTCTGTGAATATATGTTGTTCCCACTGGTTAGTAAATAAGCTGCTTTGGTCTATGGAAAGGCAGCTCAGAGGGAAATCCAAGGAAAAAGACAGGAAAGAGAAAGGCAGAGTCTGGAGAGACACCTACCAACCTGCTGCCCAACATGTGAGCAGACAGTAAAGCCACAGAGCACATGGTAAAACATAGACATGTATAGATGGCATGGGTTAATTTAAGATACAAGAGCTAGCTAGCAAGAGGCCTGTCCATAGGTCATACAGTTTGTACATAATATTAAGCCTCTGAATGATTATTTTATAAGTGGCTGAGGGACTACAGGGCTGGGCGGGACCAGAGGAACTCAGGACTGGAGAAAACTTTCAACTACGAATTCCTATACCCATTTATAAATACTGTGAGTGCCCTTATTTGTTACGCATATTGGACACAGAAGTATAGTAAGGTTAGGAGGCTGTCCAAGATCACAGAGCTTCAAAGTGTCAGAGACAGGAGTCAGACTCACCAATCTTTCTGAAGTCTACTAACTGCCCTCAACAAACCATCTTCTCCTTCCTATTTATTCCAGTTGTGCACAGTCGCTCAGAAGAGGAATCAAAACAGTGCTTCATCCAAGCTTTGACAACCCTCTTGTTTGCTAGTGCACTTATAGATCCACTACTCACTAGTTCTGAGATGCTGGGCACTTGACTTCCTCTTCATGAGCCCTTCTTACAGTAAAGGGTTTGTGGAATGAATGAACATAGCCTTTATTTGAAGTTAGCTCATTTTTTCTTCCCAGGAGATCCCTTGTTTCTTATGAGGGCAAGCTTTTAGGAAGAGCTATTTGTGAGGCAGGGATATTAAAATTAAATGAGAAGATTCACGCAGAACACAAGTACCTGGCAATCTGAAGATCAGTAATTATTAGCAATTATCATCATCACTGAATCTGGCCTCTCTTCTCTAGCCTTATTTCTAAGCACCTCTGGGACCTCATCTCCTCTCTAACAAACTGCCTCTGGTCTGTTTGCCATCCAACCTAAATCTTTACAACTACTTAAAAAAACATCACTAAGATACCTTGAAATTACAAACAACATTCTAATTCATGGGGAGTAAGACCCCAGAACCTTTGTTAGAGCTGAGTATGCAATATCCTCCACCATTCAGTCATTCTGATCTCTCTATACAACTTATACACAGTACCACCTCCTCTATAATTCCTCCCCAAAGGTATATACCTCCTACACACTGCTTCGCTATTTAATCATGTTGCTCTCATCATGGAAATTACTATTAATTTCTTTTCTACATGCCTTTATATTTTCATTCATCATATTTTATCATACAATTGTATTCTTTCTTTATAAGCTACATTACACTTCCTTAAGAAGGGACACCAAGGGGATGGAGAGTCAACACAGTGGCTAAGAGTACTGGTTGCTCTTCCAAAGGATTTGAGTTCAAGTCCTAGTACCCACATGGTAGTTTACAACCATCTGTAACTCAAGTTCCAGAGAATCTGACACCTTCTTCTGGCTTCTTTGAGCACTGCATGCATGCCATACACAAATATATATGCTGGCAAAATACCCAAGAAATTTTCATAGCAATCTGTGAAGTACTAGAAAAAGTACTACATAAATTCCTAAGTTTATAATATTTTAAAACTTTAGGAATAAAAGTTGGTATGTCATTTATGTTATGTTAAAGATTATAATTTAAAAACTACAGGCTTTTAAAGAAGTTCTAAAACCTCTTATTATAGGCATATAGCTCTTCGTACTTGTTGAAGAAACACTAAAATCAATTTGAAGCCTGAACCTAATGTGAAATGAAAATAACAAAAATAATTTCTATAGCAATATCATAATTATCAAGTTTTATATGTTTTTCTGACATATGCAAAAGATTCCACAAAATAAGATCTAGAAATATTAGACATTCACAGTCTTTAAAGACACCTTGCAAGCCAGGTAGGAGGTTCAAGCCTATAATGTCAGTTCTCAGGACGCTACACAGGATGACCATGAGGAGACTGAAGCTAACCTAGACCACACCTTGCAAGGTTAGACAGCACTAGTTTCCTCTTATTCTTCTGGAATGTGTACACAGACAATACAATTAGCTACCCTTTTAAAGAAAGATGAATTTAGTTGGTACAGTAATTATAGGAAAATGTGTTTCCTGTTATATTTCATGCCAAGAAAGATAAGAGCAGAGGCAAATTAAGATGTAGTTGCTGAATCAACTGCTCTCTAACCATTCATGAAGAGGGCTAGTTAGAGGAGGTGAACACAGAACACACTAAAACAAAAAGAAATAAACAATTTCTGAGAAAAGACTTCTCAAGTCTAACCCAACACTTTTTTTCTCCCACCACACTGAAAATCATCACAATTAGTTTCTGTCACAAGTTGAAAAAATAGGTAAGCTCGACGTGGTGGCACACGTGTAATCATAGCACTTGAAAGGCTACAGCATGAGAAATGCCTCAAGTTAACACTCAGTGAACTCCAGGCTAGTCAGGGCTAGTGATACACCGTCTCAAAATAATAATAATAATAATAATAATAATAATAATAATAATAATAATAATAATATGATGATGATGATGATGGAGACACAGACACATAAAGAAAAAAATAAACTTATACATAAATTACATACCGGAAACCAATTGCTACAGGTTCCCATAATACCCATACATATTTTGGCTAAAGAATTACATTCCTAAAATATACTAAAATATTTAGGGTGTTGACAGTATAATAGAAGGAATGTCAGACTAAAGATAAAAGATATTTTTGAGCTTTTGTTTATCCTCAAATCTTTATGAACACCCCCCCTCTTCCCCCCCACCACACACACGTACACACTGTACACAACTGTTGGTTTGTCAGTTTGTTTTGAAACAAAGTCTGGCTATATAGCCCAAGTCACTCCAAAACTTAGTATCCTCCTGACCTAGCCTCCTAAGTCCCCACTACTAGGTGTATGCCACTATACCCAGCCTGTTCCCTATTATTCTTATATTCAGAAAAATAAACAAAAACTAGACAACATCTAAACGTCTCTTTAGACTGTGAACTTTCACAACAGTACACCATGAGAAAATGCAGCAAGCATGAAGATCCATTTATAATTATAATTGTATATTTCAAATGTTTCCTAAATAAGTGTGGATGACTAGGTTTTGTCAAAACAACATTGCTAGTATTCAATTTTTAAAAAATGAGTAGAGCTGGAAAGATGGCTTAGTAGTTAAGAGCACTTGCTGCTCTTGCAGAGGACCCAGTTTCCGTTCCTAGCATCCATATCAGGAGGTTCACAACTGCTTTTAACTCCAGCTCCAGGGGATCTAACACTCTATTCTGATCTTGTGGGCACTGTCACATATGTGCTGCACTTGCATTGACTCAAGCTCTCTCTCTCTCTCTCTCTCTCTCTCTCTCTCTCTCTCTCTCTCTCTCTCACACACACACACACACACACAATAAATAAATAAATAAATAAATAAATAAATAAATAAATAAATAAATAAATAAAAATCAGTGATATGGTTCAGTAGGTAAAAGAGCTTGCAATCCCCAGGACCTAGATGGTGGAAGGAGGGAACAGACTCCTGAAAGTTGTCATCTAACCTCAATGACTACACACAGACACACTTTCTCTCAGGCACACATAAATAATGAATATAAAATATAAGGAGTGGAGAAGATTTTGCCAGTAACTTGAAACAAATAACTTTAGAAGTAGTCTCCAAAACATTTAAATAAAGCTAAAAAAAAGTTACAAGAATAAGTATTAACATTACTGCATTTGAAAGCACCATAATTTAAGAGGAAATTCTGAAAGCAACAAGGAATTTTAATCTTTAAGAAATTCCAATATGAACAGGTCCAGCACTAGGGAGGTAAAGGCAGGTGGATCTCTAAGTTGGAGGCCAGCCTGGTCTACAGAGTTCCAGGACAGCCAGGACTACACAGAGAAACCCTGCCTCAAAAAAAACAAAACAACAACAAAAACAAACAAACAAAAAAAGAAATTCCAAGTCAGGGCTGAGGATATAGGTCAGTGTTGGAGCCCTTGCTTGGTATACATAAGACCCTGGGTTCAACCCCCAGTACATGCATGTACTCATGTGGTGATATTTTGTGCTGAAATGTGGTGATATTTTATTTGTGCATTAATAAATAAAGCTTGCCTGGAGATCAGGGGGAAAAGGCCCAGCCATTTTAAGTAAATAAAGAAGTCAGGCAGCACACACCCTAAATCCCTTAGCAAGCAGGATCTCTGTGTGTTCAAGGCCATACTAAGGAACACAGCCAAGCATAGTGACACACACTTTTAATCCCAGTACCAACCAAAGACACCTGGAGGTCTGTACAGACAGATAGATAGTGGCAGAGCTGTGTAGGAAGAGGAAGTTAGGTAGCTGGGCTAAGAGCAAATGAGAGGGCAGAAAAGCAAGGCATATAAGCCTGAGTAGACAGGAAGTCATGCTCTTTGGAAGCTGCAGAGTTGGTAAGGTGAGGTTAGCTCATGGCTTTCCGTATTTCCCTGATCTCTCTAAGGCTTTAACCCAAATTTCTGGCTCTGTGTTTTTTTATTTAATAAGACCCTTTAAGACTAGTGTTTCATACTCACATTCAAAATATCAGGTCAGGCTGTGGAGATAGCTGAGCAAAATACTTAGTTAGCAAAATGTTTCCTTTGTAAGTATGAGGACCTCAGTTTGATCTTCAGAACCCATGTGGAAAAAAAAGAAAAAAAGTTGTGTGTGGTAGTCCATGCATGTAATCCCAGTGCTGGGGAGGTGATCCCTGGGGTCCACTGCCAAAATGGCCTGACCTAATCAACTAGTTCCAGACCATTGAGAGACCTGTTTTAAAATACAAACACACGCACACGCACGCACACACACACACACACACACACACACACACACAGAGTCGAGATGCAGCCAAGTCCAAAAGGCAAATGTAGAAAGCAGGGTAATGAGGGAGCTGATGGACACACATAGCTGCCCTACAAGTTACACCAGTACAACCTTCTTGCATTGGCCATGCTGTATTTCCTACTTCAGTGGATGAATAACCAGAAGTTACAACAATGAATGCATTTTATGAACTGATAAATATGTTTTGCTGCCCTTTCAAAGAGGCCACGTTATTTGGATAAAAAGAGGAAACTGTTCCTACCACTGTTTGAATTTCACACTCCTCCAAACTCCATGTATTTAATAGCTCTGCTGCTCCAGTATAGTGAATGTGATTATGACTGCTGCTTATCTAAGAGTGGAGACAACTATTGAACTAGTAAAAGCTGCAGCAGATCACATTTGACCAGATCAATGTTAAAGAAAAGGAAAAATAATCGTTATTATTGTTTTTTAAAGGGTCCTAATGCCTTTAAAAGCATACAGATTTAATTCCGTTTGTGGTAAGTAAACAGAGATTACTATACTTAATAAAAAATATTCCCAATGTGCAAAACCAGTTAACTTTTTGTTTGTTCGTTTATTTCAAGGCAGGGTTTCTCTGTGTAGCTTTGGAGCCTGTCCTGGAACTGCACTTGGGAGGCAGAAGCTAGCCTCAGAGATCCGCCTACCTCTGCCTCCCAAGCGCTGGAATTAAAGACATGCGCCACCACTGCCCCACCGTTAACTTTTAAAAAAGAGGTAAATGGAAGGAAGGGGGGGAAAAAGCCCCAGAAAATAGCAAACATCCCAACAAACTTTTGAGTAGCTCATGTCTAACCATTCTAAAAACAGTACAGAGAAAATAGAATTGTAGACATAGTCCACACTAGGTGTAAATTAAATACTCCCCACTCACTTCAGTATTTGACACTTCTAATGAGTAAGTTTGTCTTATTTTTTTTAAAACACATTTCCCAGAGCTGGAGAGATGGCTCAGTGGTTAAGAACACTTGTTACTCTTGCAGAGAATTCAAGTTTGGGTCCCATCATACATATATATTTAAATCTTTTTTAAACAAATACATATCTTCTAGGGTCCCAGTGAGGGCTCAATGTTGATAATGTAGCAGAGACCAGGGTCTTCAAAGTAAACCAATGATGCTTTTTTTTTTTGGTGCCTGTCCTGGATCTCACTCTGTAGACCAGGCTGGCCTCAAACTCACAGAGATCCGCCTGGCTCTGCCTCCCTAGTGCTGGGATTAAAGGTGTGCACCACCACCACCCAGCTAAACCAATGATTCTTTGCAATGAACAACTGCATGTAAAAATATATGGGAAAGGGGGTTTACTGCATGACTCACTGTGTCACATTGCAGCTTCCATATCAAGATTTTCCCTTCTTTTTTTCTTTTTTTCTTTTTTATCTTAAATTTTATTTTGTTTTGTTTGGTGGAGGAAAAGTTGCAGGGGCAGAGGGTAGATGTGAGGGGATAGGAGATGGGTGGGATTGGAATGCATGATGTGAAAGACACAAAGAATGAATTAAAAAAAAGAAAGCCAAAACAAGAAAAATAAAAAGAAAACAAACAAACAAAAAACCCGTATCTTCTAAGCCAGCTGCAGTTAATCCCAGGACAGAAGAGGCTAAGCAAGTAGGATTGTGAGTTTGTGGTTAGCCGGGACTACAGAGTAAGTTTCTGGCTAGCCTGGGCTACAAAATAAGATAGGGTCTTATTTTGTAATAAGCCCAAATAAATAGCCCAAAACAACAAAACATCTTCCTCTTACTTTTGCCTTTGCAATGACATCAACCCTTTCTGATGACATTCTCCCAGCTCCCTCTTAGTTTTTAACCCCTCATCTCCATTAGCTTCTTCACTGCTTGCAGTTAAAACAGAGAAAATATCCCATGGATATCTCCTCTTTCAAGATTACTCAAAAGTAGTCGATAATGAAAGTACACTTCACCTCTGCTCTGTGCACTGCAGCATCGCTTTTGCTCAGTCCTCTATCAGAACTACTTAGGCTAAGAGCAACAATAACCTTCTAATTGCCAAATCTATTCCAACAAGCACGTTCCAAGTACTTATCTGATCAGACTTCTCTGTGAAATACGAAGCATATGATAAACAAAAATCATTCTGTTCTTAACCCTCTCTTCTCTTTTGACTTATGGGTTCACATCTATACTCATACACACACCTCTATATTTTGTGGGTTTCCTTCTCTGACTACTATCTTAGTCTCCTTGGTTGGATTCTTCTCTGCCAACTCCTCATGTTGATGAGACTCTGGAGTCTCTCCTCGTTTCATTTGTGTGTGTGCTTTTTATAAACTCAGTCACTTCTGAGGTTTCAACTATCACCTATTATGTTTAATGACTTCCTAAACTTTCATATAAAGATGAGTCCAGACTTCCTTATATAAAATGGAGCCAGAAAGTCTCAGGACAGTACCATGGCACTAGAGAATAGAATCTTAAGCTGGCACTATTCAAGCCCATCTAATAAGAGACTCGGTGCACTCATTCTTACTGTCTACCCCTTTCGAATATTCCTCTTCTTTACCTACACTGTGTGACCAAATACCTCTCTACTTGCTCAGCCTCATTCTGGCTTATGTCTATTCAAGAGTAACTATTAATGACACCCTTTCATTCTCAAAAATACCATCTATTTGGCCAATCAACTGTTTGATTGCTCTACCTACTCACCTATACCTTTGAGTTTTTGAGCCCCACTAGGTAAGTCCTCCTTAAACTTTTTATTGTGTTTTATTTGTAAGCACATGTATAAATGTGCATGACCTCAAGTGTCATCCTCAGAAACATCATCCATCTTTTTTGAGGCAGGGTCCTAGAGCTCACCAATTAGGTTAAACTGGCCAGCTAGCAAAACTGTGGATCCTCCCCAGAGCCAATATTTTAAGTACATGCTACTGTAAGAGCCACAATTTTTACATGGCTTTTGGGGGTTAAAATTAAGTCCTCACACATACAAAGTAGACACTTTACTGAGTTATCTCTTCAGCCCCTTCCCTGTATTCTTTACTTCTTTTCCAAGCCCTACCTATGTTACTAAGACATTTCTCTACCTTCACCTTGTCTTCTCAATAAAAATCATTACATCAAGATCTCAGTCTGGGAAATGTCAGTATTCAGCTGGTTTCCCAAGCACGGTGCTTCATTTTATCTACTTTCAGGGTTAGATTTACAGTTGTCATATACTGACCAAGCTTTGAGTATGTCATTACCATTTATTATGAACAATGTCAAATGCTCTCCACAAGAGCTGATCTTTGGGGGTTCAACATCTATAAGAACAAGTAATCCTAACATAATAGACTTAAGTGTTACTTTGCTTCCCATGGCTCCTGCTTTGCAGAAGATTAACATGGTTTAATAGTTAGTTGATCACAAGGATTTTCAAGCTACACAGACTCAGGTACTCCCTAGTTGTATACCTTGGGGAAGGCTACTTAGCCTCACTGAGCCCCAGTTTCCTCACATATAAAACTCTTATCCTAACATGTACTTTATAGGGCTGTTGTGAAACAAACTTCCAAAAGCATATACAGTGACTAATGGTAGTATTACTATTGTTAAGACTGGCTGCCCAGCAGCAGCGGCTATATTTTGACTCTTATCACTTAAAATTGCACTAACTCTAGAATTTGAAATTTTGGATTTTCATATATGTATGTCTTTTTTTCCATCTCTAGTATTCAATTACTTCCATAAATTCTACTCATAAATCCTTTTTTACTAAGATTCTTCACCCTTTCCACAGTCCAAATGTATCAACCTCAAGTTGGCTTGGCTTTTCTTCCTAATTAAGTAGGGGCTTCTAATTGTGAAGAACTCATTCCTTCACACAGTGACCTCATTGCCACCTTCCATTCCTTGGTGTCATACCACCCTTCTTCCCAGGGTTCTTCATTATATCTTTCCTTCTAATCTCATCAAGGTTCAGTTTAACACACTTGCTTTTTCACCTAAGCAAAGCAGGTCACAGAGAAAACTACTTAACCATTCTGATAACCTCTGTACATTTGTGATTTCAAATCTTGGGAGAATATTCATCACCATTCTGTAATTAGGTCACTAGTCCTTGTTTAAATTTCTTCCTCTCCACATAAGTGCTCATTAGCCACAAAAATAAAAAATCCCAATACTTAAAGTTATTCCCCAAGCATATCTCAACTCATATTTTTCTTTCTGTCTCAGCAAATAATCTTGTTTCATAGAGAAAGAGACACAATCCTGGATTTTCAGCTCCACATCAACCCATTCCCTTACTTGTTTTCTTTTGCAAACAGGAAGAAACATTGCTACTCTTCTTATGAGTAACCCTTTTTAACCTTTGCTCTTGGGCCCACCCCTCCCCTTTCATATTATATTTAATAAATTAGCATCTTTCTCTTAGAAGATGCCCCTTTTCCTCAATCCACACAAGTATCTTTGACTTCACTCCTTAAAACACACACACACACACACACACACACACACACACAAAAAAAAAAAAAAAAAAAAAAAAAAACCTTTGGCCAATCACACCTCCCAGTTCAAGCTTCCATACATTGTCTCCTCTACATGTCAAAAGAATCTGAAATACTATATTTACTGAATAAAGATGTTTTTACATGATCAGACTTAATGTTTTTAATTCTATGCAATTTGTTTTTATGAAAGAAATTAAACAACTACATTCCTCAAACTGAAAACTAATGGATTTCATTTTCTTTTCCTGTATTTTAAAAATGATGAACAATCAGCATCACTATTCACCTAGAGTATACTCTTCAAAGCCTGCTTTTATTCCTCTTTCCTTAATCCCATTTCTTAGGCTAGGACTGCTACTGCTGATATTTCTCTCATCTGAAACTAATCCTGAGGGGGTGCTTTTTGAAGACTAAATAAAATATTGGGTGTGTATTTGATACATAGTCAAGTGCTATTAAAATATACTATTATGTTATCTTTGGTAAAATGAGCATGAGGTTAGATCATTGACTTGTTCTTAAAAACTGGTTAGGTCTTAGTAATCAATATTTTCTTTTCTGATCATGAATCATGAAGCACTTGGTAATCTGGCTTATACTTTTTCTGAGAATCAGTGTCAAATATTTCAATGTACAATTTTTCAGCTTCACCTCCTAATTCTTCAATTTTG
The DNA here is from genome assembly GCF_903995425.1 of Onychomys torridus. Classification (NCBI taxonomy): domain Eukaryota; kingdom Metazoa; phylum Chordata; class Mammalia; order Rodentia; family Cricetidae; genus Onychomys; species Onychomys torridus. The sequence continues at coordinate 55,123,811 of NC_050447.1, forward strand.
AAATGTAAAATAGCCAATTCTTGCCAGACATGATGGTGCACACCTTTCATTTCAGCACTCAAAAAAGGAGAATGACAAATTCTAGGCAGCCTGGGTAATACTGGTATGATAGATTTTGGCTCAAAACAAACACACAAACAAACAAAATGGCAATTCTTCAAGTTTCTGGCAAAAATCTTCTACTCTCTTTAAATATAACTTTCTTTAATAGAGCAGTTTTAGGTTTACCTCAAAATCAAATGGTAAAAAGAAATCATACATAGCTGTCTCCACACATACACAGCCTCACAGTCTCCACATCACAGATACATTTGTTTCTAACAAACTTACATTGACAGATCATTCTCATTCCAAAGCCAAAGTTTACAGTAAGGCCCACAGTTGTACATACAACAGGTTTTGACAAATGTATACTGACGTTGATCCACCACTGTAGTATCGTACTGTCCTAAAAATCCTCTGTGCTCTCTGCCCATTTATTCTTCCCTTTCTTCAACTTCTGATCTTCTGTCTCCTGAGTTTTGCTTTGCTTTTTCCAGAATGGCTCATAACTTTTTCAGACTGGCTTCTTTCATTTGGTAATATTGTATTTCAGATTCCTCTGTCTTTTAAAGCTTGGGCTTTTAAATATCACTTATAAAGGTGTAATTGGCATGACTTATAACACACTGCACATCTTTAAACTATATAATTTGTTCAGTTTCAACATATGTGTACACCCATGAAACTATGGACATAATCAAGATAGTGAAACCTGTCTATCACTCCCTGCAGTTTCCTAGTACATACTTGTTATCCCTCCCTTCTGTGCCTCCTCCCCTTACCTTAGCTATACCCAATCCACCACTGATATGCTTTCTGCCACTATAGATAAGAGCACATTTTCTAGATGGAACTACAAAGTACATAGTGGGTTTTTGGTGGGTTGTATTATAAAAGTGCGTGTATGCTACATATAGAAAGCCAGGCTTGCACACGCGCGCGCACACACAACACACACACACACACACACACACACACACACACACACACACACGTGCCTGGCTTTCTACATGCAGTAGAATTATGTTGTATGATCTATAGCATATTCCTTAATTGCTAAGTAGCAATCCACTATATAAACAGCTCTTTACTTTTCAAAGGTTGGTAGAAACCATTTTATAAACATGTCTATGTGTGTACAGAATTCTGTTCATCTAATTTTCCCATTTATTTAAAACAGAAGCTCTCATTTTCTCATCCATTGTGTGGGTTTCAGTTTCAAAGACTAATATATAAATGGAACAATGACTAGCCTTTTGGAAAATTATTTTATTTCTTTTTGACTAATTATGATGGTTGGTTCTAAGCATTACTATTTCATGTTATTAGGTGCCTTTTTTCCTTATTCTGTTTTTTCCAGCACTTAGACTTAGTAAGCATTCAAAATTTCTAAATGTTATCAGGATTCTCTCAATTACTATAAGCAAGACCAAGGGAATTACGAGGCACTAGGGCACTGATGAGTAACAACAATGAAAACAAAGTACCAATGAGAAGACAGTTGCCTCACTGACGCCAAGATCAGTTTATGATTACTCACTAATCTGACAGAGTTTCATATATTTTCAGGATAGATATGCTGAAAATGTGTTATAAAATATTAGCCATTTTCTGGTTCTTCATTATCAAGTGTAGACCTCAGGACTGAGGGTCACATGTTTTCTGGTACAAGTGTTGTTGATGTTCTCTTTCACAGTACTGGAGATTAAACCCAGTGCCCTGTGCATGCCAGACAAGCACTCTACCACCATGCCACATCCTCAACCTCATTTTCTCATTTTTGAGACAGAGCCTCACTAAGCTGTTAAGCTGTCCAGGCTGGTCTTGAACATGTGATCCTCCTGCTTCAGCCTCCCAAGTAGCTGGGACTACAGAGATGTTCCATCAAGTTTTACAGATCAAAGTACATTGGGCTAATACTTTATACTCTGGTGTTGTTTTTTGTGTTTTTTTTTTTAAGTCTCCATTTAGAATGTGATGGTCCATTTATTTCAAGTCATCTGTAATGAAACAAAAGAATTAAGATAATCTCTTTGTTACTGACTTATTAGAAAAGCATTACAAAAAAATCAGGTTTTTTACATTGTAATTTAACAAATGGCCAAGAGGAGCCACATTTGATAACATTTCTGGGGCTTAAATTTTTTGAACAGGCATCTAAAAATAATTCAGAAAAAAAGAGAAATCAGATGAAAGTGTTCAAGTTAAATATAGCAGCAGGCTATAAAGATACTCTGGAATTCTGTATTACATGGGTTTCTCTACAATGAAAACTAACAAACACATGGACTGAATCCAAGCAAATAAAACCAAAGCTACATTTGGCAACATGAATGACTAGGTTGGTTCAAAAGAACTAAAAAGAAATGAGTATGAAGCCAGAGGAAGGGCTCAGTAAGAGTTTTTCCCTAGCAGGCTCAAGGTACTAGTTTTGATTCCCAACACTGGAAGGAAAAAAAAATAAGTGAGCATGAAATAAAAATTGTCCATTTATGGGTAAAACTGGTAAGCTTCTAGAATAGTCAAGGCAACATAAAAAGTTTCTGCAATGCAAAGTCACTAATGTCTACTATGAATAATTTCACTTGGATGTTTAATTTTATTGCCTAAAACCTAACCTTCCAACCAAGTCTATTCTTCTCATAAAACTCTCAGCACCTCCCTATTCTATCATTCTTGCTAGACAAAATTGTTACTGTCCTCTACATACATCTCTACACATAAGCTATTCAAAAATCAATAAACTCTCACCACAGTCAACAATTCCTATGCATTAAGCCAATATCGCCTGACAAGGTATCTCTGCTTCTGTTCTGCTAACCCCTTCCCTCAAAGGAGGTGTATTTTTCAACTAGCTATAGTATGGCCCCTTGGAAAACTCAAGTTTGATTATATCATTTTGCACTCAAATAGATGACTCCTCTCCTTACAAAGGCTTATAAGGCCTTTCACAATCTGATCTCTTACCCTTCTAATATGTCAGTACTCTACAACTCTTACTTAGCTGGCTCCAACACAGCCAAACAAGCCCCTAGCTCTCACTCCAGTCTCCACACTATTGCCTCAGGGCTTTATGCAAGTGGCTTTCTCACAGCACACCCTTCTCTCAGAGAAGAACATGGATCACCACCCCCCCTTCCTTCCGGTTGATCAAATGTCATCTTCTCCAGCAGGCCTTTCCTAACTACCTCTAATCAAATTGCAACCCATTTCTGGCTCCCTGTCTTCTCTCTTCCCTGTTTTTTTCTCTATAGTCCTTAACATCATCTGACAGGGCATAGTCTATTTATTTATGATCTGAGGTTCTTCCAGTAGGGTGTATGTTCCATTTGTCTGTCTACAAAAGTGCATGGCCCACAACAGGTGCTTAACAGATCTTTACTAAACACACGTGTTATGTGTGTAATTTATAGTCTGCAAAGTATCTTAATGTAAACTAAATCTGGAAAGTCATTTTTCCTCTTATGTCCTCTCCTAAATTCTCTCAATATATGTATCCATGTGGATGGCAGCAAAGAGCAATCAGCAGAAAAGTTACTTGCAAAGCTCTAGGGAAAAAAAAAAACAAAACAGATATCGCCTACTAATTAACTACACTAGTAAGAAGTCAAGAGTCAATATTTTCATTAGTATAAGGTTTCTAGGTGTGGACGTTAAATGTAATGGCCGACCAGCCAACAACCTTCAGGAAGAAAAACCTCAATTCAGTGTGCCATATCAATCTGCTAAACAAACCCCAGGGAAAATGCGAAATGAATTCGATCCTAAAGGAAACACTGGCCAGAACTCAACACAAATGTGTATTCAACAAGAGCCAACACCGTTAAAATTTTTCCTCACCCCATCAACTACCAAGCAAGAGCTGTCACTGGCTGTGTGTGACAGGCTGAGCATCCAGAATGTTTTTGCTGTTTTGTTTATCCCTCTGAGGATTGCAAGAGGACACTTTTCTTGACTCCCGAGCTCCAGCCCTCCCTCATGAACCCTCGGCCTTCGCACGGTGGCAGAGGGGTTTCTCCGGGTCGTGCCCCTTACATGAGCATCTCCGCCAGCCACCACTCCAGGATGGGCGCGAACCACGGAGGGTTGTGTGCGGAGTCCCGCAGCAGGTGTCACGGGCAGAAAAGGGACAGCGGGGATTCAGATGCACCAGGGTGGAGATGACAGATGGGCCGGCGGCCCGAAGGGGGACGCCCGGAACCTGTCAGCTCCGGCTGTCACCTGCTGAAGGGGACCCGGCGGCCGGCTGAGTAGGAGCGGTCCCAGGCAAGCGCTCCCCGAGGTGAAGCGCCCCCTGAGGGCACCGGTCCGCCGCGCCAGCCGGCCGCGTAAAGTTAGTATGGGGTCCGCGCCAGGCACCGCCACAATCCGCGGGGCCCCGGACCGCCACAGTCAGGAACCGAGTGCAAGCGAGCCCCAGCCCGGCAGAGCTCCGAGCACCCTCGGTTCCCTAAGGCTCCCTCAGCGCGGCGCGACCCCGCCCGGGCAGCCCGCCACCTTCCCGCCATGCCCCGCTGAGGTCGAGACCCCGACCCTCGAAGGAGCCCGCGGCCGCCTTTACCTCTGCTCTATGCTCCGCCGCACGCTCTCGCCGGTGCAAGAAAATCCCGACTCGCCACGGCTGCCCGGCCAGCGCGAGCTCTCACCCCCGCCCCCTCAGGTAACCCGGGAAACCGGGAACACCACCCCTTCCTCCCCCGCCCGGACCCAGACCCGCTCCTCTACGCGTGCGCACAGGCCCCGCCTCGAACGCCTAGAGTCCCGCCCCGCCGGGAGGGCACGCCGGGGTCGCCAGCGTGATGCGTGGAGCATCTCAGCCAATGAGAGGGAGAAGGCGGGCCAAGTGCGGCTGGGCGGGGCCATTACGGCCCGTCTGAGTTCCACCCCTCCTCCCCTGCAGTGTAAAGCTCCATGGAGTGCTGGAGATTCTGCCTATGGGGTACAAGCCTATTAACTCCTTCCTCCTGTACAAGCCTATTAACTCCTTCCTCCTGTAAACTCACGTCCCCTGGAAAAGCCACATCTGTGTCGAAGACTGTTCAGAATGACTGACTGAAAGAACTTTGCCATTACGGAGAGATGAATGATCAGTAGCCAAAATTAGCTTGGACTATCTTTAGGCTCTTTAAAAACCGCTTATTACCAACCTCTGTAGTTGACCTAGCATCTCTGTGGCTATTATGTAAAACGTTTGGAATGTATTGTTAAGCTTAGCCAACGATTAGCTTTTCAGCAATGCTCAAACGAAGAATATCAGCGAGAGATTTTCCTGGCTGTGCTGTAGTCCGCCCTTCTGGTGTCTTTATCCCCTGTATTTGGCAAATGTATTGATTATGGTGTTTTGTTCTATGACTATAAGACCTCTTGTAAACCTCTTCCACAATTGAGCATGCAATTCTGGGAAATACAAATCTGTATTACTAAGCAGTATTCACTCAGAGTAAACTTTCTCTTCCCCACATTGCAGCAAGAGCTGTTTTGCATGAACAGTATGTTGCAATGAACAGTGGTCCTATCTCCTGCTGGAGTATAAAGGATAAAAAGAAAAATGGAAAGGTTTACCGAAATGGTAGCAGGGATTCTCTCAAGGTAGCTTTGGGGCCTGGCCTTGTACTTCTATCAAGAACTAGAGAGAGGCTTTCGATAATTCTGGGTTCAGTTATAATACCCCACCTAACCCCATTCAAGTATGTTTACATAGACTGGGCCCTGTGACAAAGATCCTTGCTTAAGCCAAACTTTAGTCAGACTTTTGAACCTTCTCCTTGGCCCACATGTTATGTGTGTTCATCTTTGTGAACTCCAGGTTTAGCAAGTGCCAAAGGCAGGTTATCAAGAACCTACACATACAAATCAGACTCTCCCTATCTAACAAAAATGTTTCAGTCCCCATGTTTGGTATCTGTTCACACTGGCTTGCCTTCAGCAATAATCTTGGGAGGTTGGTGCAGCCAGAATTCACCCAGATTTGTATCACCCTTGGGTTCCATGTTCCCTGACTACCAACACCCACTTATCCCTAGTGTGTTTAGAACAGAGGCCAGCTCTGTGCCTGGGTTTCTTTTGTCACAGTAGTCCTGAATAAAATTTGTCTTTGCCACTTTAACTTATGCCCAGCTCTGATTTTCTCAGACAACTGTTAATGTTACATACCTTAATATACCAGTCTCTCCTGAGTGTGGGAACCACAAGTTAAATAAAAGGAAATTTGAACCTCATCACAGACAGTCCAACTAAATCTAACACTGGCAAAATGCTGCTGTTTTGACAATTTGATATTTTGACAGCTTAGGGGCCACCCTTCCTCATCTTCCAGCCACAACTGTGGCAGGCCTTAGAGATATCAGAAGTATGGGGAAAGAGTCAAAGCTGTACTGATATAGTTGGTATCATTTGGCAGTTTTTAAGTCTTCACAAATAATATAATCAATAATCAAATAGTCTAAGGCTTGATCATGTAGTAGAAGAGTAGGGTAAAGTGATTACAATTAATGACTAAAACAAAAAAACACTGGAACCCCCATTATCATCGCCAAAGGATACATAAAATAGGGCATAGCCTGGCATGGTGGCGATGCCTTTCATCCCAGCACTAGGGAAGCAGTGGAAGGTAGATCTCTGTGAGTTCAAGGCCATCCTGCTCTACAAAGTCAGTTCCAGGACAGCCAGGGCTGTTACACAGAGAAACCCTGTCTTGAGGGGAAAAAGTTAGGGCATGTCTAAGAAAAGCCCATAGTATACAAATGTGAGGAGAGGCAGAAGCAGTGTAAATGAACTATAAAGATTCACAGCCATCATGGCCCATTCTTTGAGCCTTTGATCTTTCTCCAGCTCTAGCCCAAGCATTTTTTTCTTAATAAACAACCCTTTGTTTCCACCATTATCCTATATGTCCCTGGTCCAATCTCTGCTCTAAGACAAAAAACCCTGGAAATCCCAGTGGAGAGCTTCCTTAGTATCTGCCTATAATAATAGGAATCGCTGTAGACTTAATACTTCCAGTTACTTTTTGCACAGGAATTAAGAATTAGAAAGGATTCTGGATGTTATGTCCAAAGGCTATTTGCCAAATGCAACTCAATTCCTCAACCTCCTTATGGCCTTATGATAAAGCAGAGTAAACAGTTGCCCATTGATGTGGCTTAAGGGGGCTCTCTGGGAAAATTCTTCTCTTTAAAATAACTCTATCTGACTCCAGTGTTTAGCCATTAACAGTTCATATCTTTAGACAGAGGTTACCCACTTCCTCTGGCAGGCAGTCTTTTAAAATGCCAGTACTCTAGGGGTAGGGAACATACAAAGTTTCTAAGAATCAAATGAAAGAAATGCTATGAAACGGGCACTTGTTTAACAAATATATAAATTATATAGGTGCTAGGATCTATGCTCAGCACAGTGCCAGGGACTTGAAACACTGCAGTGTTTCTAAGCTCAAAGAAGAAGAGTGGTTAAGCATTCCCAGTTGCATATTTAGCTAAGGCTGAATCTACTCTTATTCACACAAAATTCACCCACTAATCTAACAACAGCAAGAACAACAACAAACAAGCAAACCTTTTGATGCACAAATGGTCACAGAAACACCAAGTAACAAACTGCCTTCTGTTTCCCTTGTAAGGAAGATAATAGATGAATGATCAAGTCTTCATTAAAGCAAAAGAAAATCAGAGACATTACATAACAATGGTATACATTAGCCCTCAGAGTACTTTTACTTGTAAAAGACCAAAGTAATAGCATTTATGACATTGTATGTCTAAATCATAAGGCATTTTAAACAAGACATTACAGTATTTATTTTGAATTCAGTATACATTTTAGAATTAAGGCGGGTACAGTAGTGAACACTAGTAATCTTGGCATTTTAGAGACTGGGGGAGCACAATCGCCACAAATTCAATGCCAACCTTGACAACTTGAATTTGATTCTTAGAACCCACATGAAAGAACCAAATTCTCAAAGTTGTCCTCTGACCTCCACATGTGTTTCATGGCTTGAGTAAATGCATGCACACCCACACATGCACACACACACATGCACACACACACATGCACACACACCACAAACAAACATATAAGTAAATATAAAAAGAAAACCAGTATACCATATTAGAACATTAATATTCAGGTAATAATAGCACTGTGCCTAGCACTCAAGAAGTGGAAACAGGCAGATCAGGAGTTCAAGATCAATCTTGGCTATGTAGCAAGTTTGAGGCCAGGCTGAATAGATCCCTTATCGAAACAACAAAAACAAAAATGAATAAATATTAATAAATAACAGAATGCTAAGTCTATGCAAGCTTAAGACACTTTGCTTAAGAGACTTCAAATAAATATCAAAATGGTAACTGAGAGCATACAAAAGTGAAAAAAATCTAAAGAGAGAAAAATGACTAATTTAGAAGGAAAGTGTACTTGTGTTTATTTGCTACACTTGAAGATTTTTATAGTGGTAAATTCTCCGTTTAACTGGGCTCTGAATGAATGCTAAAATGAGACTGTAACATTAAGACTTTAAAATATACTCTATAGTGTGCATATCTTCACATTTAACTGTTCCCTAAATACCTTCAATTTTTTTTCAGTGACTAATAGATCACATGGTTCCTCATTTCATTTAGGCAACCACAAAAGTCCTTGCCATGACCTTCAGAACTTAATATGTGTCCCAGAACTTCACCTCCTCTCAGTCTTCCTTCCCACAGACAGCCTGGCCTCTTCACGGTTAGGCGGTTAGGCATATACTTCCAGACAAGTTCCTGCTTTTAAGTTCTCACACTGCCTGGCCCCTCTGCACAATGTGCGTTCTTTCTAGATGACCACAATAATCTCCTGAGCTATGCTCTGATGTTATCTCCCAGTGGGATCCACCCTCAGTACTGCGGCAGGTCCTCAGCAGCAAAGACTTCTGGCCTGGGACCCTAGGCCTGAATTTCTCTCATAAGACATATGTCCTCTCGGTAACTTTTTCTTTTTAATTCAGGTAGTTTGTCACTTGGGATCCTAGACTTCAGAGCAGCTGGGCTGACAGGCCCACGCCACTAGGCACAGGTCTTCCATTTAGAATACAGGACTCACAAGAACAGCAATTTTTGTGTTAGACATGAGTGCAAGTCCACATACTATAACCTGTAACTTAAATAACTTTTTCATAGCACCTGTCAATTTTAGCATAGTTAAATGATTTGTTTATTATTCATTTTTGCCTTTCTGGGTATTGAACCTGGGGTCTGGAACATGCTAGGCAAATCCTCTAACACCAAGGTATATACCCAGCCCACTTTTTACTGTTATTTTTCAGACAGAGTCTCATTATATTGCCCAGGCCTAGCTAATATGATTATTGTTATCATCTCCCACCTAAAACTACATGATCCATTAGAAAAGCAATCTTTTTTTTTTTTTTTTTTTTTTTTGAGACAGGGTTTCTCAATGTAGTTTTGGTGTCTTTCCTGGATCTCGATCTATAGACCAGGCTGGCCTCGAACTCACAGAGATCCACCTGGCTCTGCCTCCCATGTGTTGGAATAAAAGGCATGAGCCACCACCACCTGGCGGAGAAGCAATCTTTGCACCATACAATATATCACAAGGCCCTGAGTTCAAAATGCCTCTATCTTCTGCAGGCACCTGCATACACATGCACACATACACACACACACACACACACACACACACACACACACACACACACATTACTAGGCACAAGGCACTCAAGATAATCTGAATGAATGCTTTCATTAAGAAAATTTTGTAGGTAGCCATGGTGTCTCACACCTGTAATTCTAATACCAGAGAGGTTGAAGCAGAAGGATCGCTGTGAGTTAAGACTAGCCTGGATTACAAAGTGAGACCCTATCTCAAAAATCTGTTTCAATTTCAAATAAGCATCCAAAGAATATGTTAATTATGATTCTAAATTAAGTTCATACAAGTTAAATGCCTACTGAATTTGTGAAATGGTGGAAGGAATGTGGGGCTGCAATTTCTGTAACAATACAATGGTCAAAATTATATAGTTAACTGTATTTATACACATAACTGAAGATCAAATAATTGTTCCATTAAAAAAAAAATCCGAAGTCAAGGGAGATGACTCACTTGATGAAGACTTGCCTCACCAGGATGAGGACAGGAGTTGGGATACCCAGAACCTAACTTAGATGCCAATGGGTGTGGTGGTCCGTCTATAATCCCAGTGCTTTGAAGTGAGACTTACTACATTGACAAGCTCTAGGTTCATTTGAGAGACCCCGACAAGAACAAACTGAGGAAGACTCCTGACATTTGCCGCACCTGTCTCACATGTGCACCCACATACATATCAACATACATAAATACACACTATACACATATACATGCAAAAAAAAAAAAAGTCAGAGACACACCAGTCTTAGAATATAGCTTAGTGGTAGAGCAGTTGCTTAGCGTGGGTAAGGCCTGGGGTTTGATTCCCAGTACTTCAAAAGCAATACTAATACAATAACTATGATTATTATTTTAGATGAGTTTAGACTTGAGTTTTGGAGTGCTTTGCCTTAATAAATCTTTAAAATGTACTTTTAAACAGATACCTTGAAATTTAATTGAAGTGGCCAATTCATAATTAATGTCTTCATTATATAAGAACTGATTTCTCTTGTTTACAAAAGCTATCAGAAGAGATTTTAGTGAAGTTCTTTTATGCGATTTTCTCTGCTGGTTCACTGATGGCAAATGTCCTTAAATGAATGTATTGATACTTTACTCAGGACTTACATTGTTGCATTACAAGATTTCTAAAATTCAAAAACCACTTTATGAGGTGACCTTTGAAAATAGCAGGACGTCTTGAAGTGATTCAGATTTTCTTCTTTGCTGTGGAAACCTCATGCTAAGTGTGACTTGGGGTTTGACTTTCATGTGTAGGGAAGACTGTTTGTGGGCAACAGTGTCATTTTCTCACTAAGGTCTCATTTTCTTTTCAAAATATGACCTATTTTTCTGCTTCTCATCAGAAATATATATCTATCATATACACCAGACTCAAAAGAAATACACAATATAGGAATCAAAATATAGTGTTATCCCAAAGGTAATCACTGATGAATGATATGCTTGTCCACAGATGTTTTAGTGAACACACCACACATACATACACATTATTGGTTTTGTTTTCTTTTTTCTTTTTTGAGACAGTATCTCTTTATGTAACCCTGGAACTCATAGAGATCCTCCTGCCTCTGCCTCTGCCTCCCAAGTGCTGGGATTAAAGGTGGTGCCACACATTATTGTTTTTAATATTACTATCACCATCACTATCACTGAAAAACAAACAAACAAACAAACAACAACAACTAGGATTTAATCCAGGCCCATAATCCTAACTACTCAGAAGAATTGTAAATTCAATCACTGTCAGGGCTACACAGTGGGTTCAGCCTAGAAAACTTAGCAAGAGTCAATCTCAAAAGAAAAAGGTACAGCTCAGTGGCAAATCGTCTCCCTAGCATGTGCCAAATCCTAGGTTCAATCTCTATACTGCAAAATGAAATGAGGAAGGAGAGGAGGGGGGGCAGGATTTCAGTCACTTACTAAGCATAAGCCAAGTCATGTACTTGGTATTTCATATTTAAATAGCAAATATTTGTCAGTCTTTATACCCAATATGGTCCCATGGCTGGCAAGTTTCTGATTAACTTTCAGCTGTCACCTACATGGCTGTTTATTTTAGAAAAGCAAGCTAAGCCCTACATAATAGACCAGCTGTGGAAGTAAAAGGAAAATTTAAAACGTTATCATGAGGAAAGCAGGTTTCCTATTGTATTCCTGTTTCTAAAGCCAGGAGTCATGTGGTCAGAGGAGATTAAAGAGCATAAGGGCTTCTGAGAGCTCAAGCAGACAATTCAGAAGGGAACTAGAAACACACCTTCCCACTGATGAGTAGATCCACAGAACAGAATATCACCTGGCCACAAAGCAGGAGGTGCAAAGGGCAGGGAACAGACCAGGTGAGGAACAGGCACACTAGCAAACAAACTCGGGCTTGTCGTTTGAATGTGAAATATCCCCCACATGTTCCTATGTTGTAACCCTTGATCTCCAGCGAGGAGTCAAGCCTCAAGGTACTACCTTATGGGAGGAAGTGAGTTACTGGGGGTGTGGCTTGAGGATTCTTCTGGTCTGCTCTCTGCTTCCTGATGTAGATGCAATGTAACCAGTCACCTCACACTCCTGATGCCATCCATACCCTCTCCATCAGGAGGAACTATATCCCCTCAAACTGTAAGCCTAAACAATCCCTTTCTCCATTAAGTTGTATCTTGTCAGGTAGTAGATCACAGCAATGAAAATGGTAACTAACACCCGTGGGGAGGAATGGGTAAAGACATGTGCTTCACTGGCTGCTCGTAAAACCACATTATGCAATTCATTTCTGTAGTACTGAGGATGGGATCTAGGGCCTTGAACTTGCTGAGCAAACATTCTACCACCAAGAAACACCCTAACCCGTAAAATATTTAAAAGGTATATTTTCTTTCTCATTTTTGATAGTATCACAATTTTCTATTTCAAAAGACCACCCCTAATCCTACCTATACTTGTATTTTTTGATAAGATTGTAAGACTGACTAGGCAGTATGGTACATGTCTGTAATCCCAGATCTTGGGAGGTATAAAGCAGTAGGATCTAGAGCCCAGTGCTATTCCAAGGTACATAAGACTCTGTCTCAATTTTTTTTTTTATTAAAATTAAAAAGAGTACAGGACTGAGCCACTGTGGTAGGCCTTCATTCCACCACCGGAGATTTTCTATGTACTTGCAATGTTCTTGAGGAATAGCAGTTGGACCAAAATGTAGTTGAAAGACACCCCAGGTTTGCTAGGACTCTAGGTGGGTAAACAATCAGTTCTTAGAGAAGTTGATGAGAGTTGTGGAAATATTCTGCACAGGAGTCTCTAGGGGACTGTGGTTATGCCCACCCAAGGTCAGAAAAGGGCTTTGAAAGGCTGACTCTAGCTAGACCTGAGAATTAAAGACCAGGAAGTTTGGAGTCAGACCAGTTCTTCCAACATGCTCTTAATGATTCCAGTTAAAAAGTAAGACCAAGATCAATGAAGTGAGCTCTCCACCAAGCTAAGCTGACTCACCACTGCCTTTTATTCTGAAACTCCACCCTCCCTTCTCTTTTGAAGCTGCAGTAGCCTCCCTTTTACAGCAGAGAAATAACATTTTGGTATAGCTTTGATGTCCTTTCTCAAACAATTGGTAATAAGGAGCTGGCAACTATGGTTTCTCTTGATGGGATTTATTGTTTGATTGGCATCAGTGTGTGTGTGTGTGTGTGTGTGTGTGTGTGTGTGTGTGTGTGTATCTTTGCATGCATGTGTGATATATAAAATCCCGGTGTTCAGAAACCACTGAAGGTTTGCCTGGGAGAACAAAAAGAGTGTTCTTCGCCAATGCTGCTTAGCCAGCAGTGGCAGCATCACTGGGAACTTGTGAAAACCAGAATCTCAGGCCATGCCCCAGACTCACCGAATCACACTTGGCATTTGAACAAGTTCCTTGGGTGATTTAAATGCACATTAAGGCTTAAGAAGAGACGGAAACAGCATGAATAAAGTCTAGTGAGCAAGATCCTGGTGGTTTGAAGATACTTAGCAAAGGAGAAAGGCCATGTGTCAGGCAAGGTGGGGAAGATGCTAGGAGGGCAAGCAGGTAGATCAAGATGATTTATGTTTTGTTGGGTTTTTTTTCCTTCTTTTCATATTTGGATTTTCTTTATTGCTCTCTATATCCTCCTGAACTGTTAAAACTTCAGTTAATTTTGGTTTTGATTTTGAGACAGAATCTTGCTATATTGTCCAGGTTGACTTCAAATTTGACATTTTCCAGCCTCAACCTTCAAGTGCTGGGATTATAGATATATAACACATTGCCTCTTACATCATCCTGGTCATTTTTAATTAATCCATGTTTCATATTCTTTAAAACATCAATCACTTATTTAAAAACTCATAGAAGGCAATGGGGAGATGGCTCAGAGAGTAAGGTACATACTAAGCAAGCATGAGGACCTGATTTCAAATCCCCAGTCCTTATGTAAAAGCAAGGTATGGTTTCATATGCCTGCATCCCCAGTGCGGGGCAGAAACATGAGGATCCGGGAGTTTTCCAACTGTCAGCCTAGCTGCAACTTCAGTGAGGAGTCCTGTTTCAAGGGAATTAGGTAAAGAGGCATAGAACAGGACACATGATGTCTTTGTCTGGTCTCCACACATGTACATGGACATTCACACCTGCACTTACACATGCAAGTATAACACACACACACACACACACACACACACACACACACACACACACACCACAATGAAAAGAAAAAAAGAAATCACAATGTAGGTAAAACTTATGAGAGACCAAGATCTAGTGCCTATTATGTAATAATTAGTGGGATGCAGTATAAGCCTTTTGTAAGGATAATCATAGGTCATAACCATAACCATAGTGACTCCTTAGAGAATCTGCATGAGTCTGAATGTTCTCTCTCTCTGTCTCTCTTTCTCTCTTTCTCTGTGTGTATGGGGGCCTGTGGGGGTGGGGAGGCGTCCTATTTGTGGGGGAGAGGGAGAGAGAGAGTCTATAGTGGTAGAGATTGACCTTACTGCATGTTAGGCCAACATCTGTCACAGAACTGTATCCCTATACCTTGGATTTTTCTAAATAACAGTCTCTGTGTGTAACCTAGGCTGACCTCAAAGTTGACCTCCCTCTGCCCCCTGAATGCTGGGATTACAAATGTATAACATCACACTGGCAAGAGTCTGTGTTATTATGTACCAGACACTAAAGAATAAAGGGTTAGTGTAAGCCAGGGTGCTGGTACATTATGCTGTGAGGAGTTGACCCATCCCACAGAACTGCATTGGTGACTTATTTGATCTTTATCCAACACATTCATCAGATCTGCAGTGACTATCCGTAAGGCACCATCTTGCCCTTCCAATGGTATAAATTAGTATTTAAGTTAAAATTTACATTTTGTCTTCTATCTACTGAAAGAGCACTCAGGAAACTGGCAGACAATCTCATATTGTTTCCCATCTTCCTCTGCCTTCTGCAATGTCACTACTGTCCCTAGAAAATTTCTCAAACTGGGCATGGTGGCCCCTACCAGTAATCCCAATGCCTGGAAGGCCAAAGCAGAGGGTGGCAAATTCAAAGTCAGAGTAGACTACACAGTGAGTCCTAGGACAGCTTGGCTACAGGGTGAAACCTTATCTGAAAGAAGAAAAAAGAAAGGAAAAAAAAAAAAAAACACCAAAATTCTCTTCTCAAATGTGCTGAAATGAGGACTTATTAAGTAATAAGGACTATGCTTTGGCCTTTGGTGTTCCTAAGAGTCTGGGGTGTTAAGTGCTATGAAAGTTTTGAATAAATGTGGAAGATAATGAAAGAAATAAATCAAAAATTGCTGAAGAAATTCTCCATGACTTATAAACTCTCTTTGGAAGGTGTACATCTTCTAACACTTCAGCAGATCTTATTTAAATTCTGGACTTTGAACCTGACAGATCATATGTTTACCTCTGTGGGCACTGTGGATTGGTATCCTGTTTGCTGAAATATAGCACCATTTCAGGCAAAGTAAATCACACTGGTAAGAGCAACCTGGCCATTTCCCCAGCTCACTGTGGAAGCCATTTTGGTGGCACAAGACTTTCAAATCTTTGGAACCAACTAAAAAGTCACATAGCATAGTGCTCCCTTTTCTACTTAAGCTCTGTTTGCATCTGGAATTGTGGTATGGAGTTGATGGGGTCCTGGCTGGGCATAAGTGGTTGACTAGCATTTCTGGGACAGTCTCACTCAGACCTTACCTGAGACACAAGTTCATTCTGTAATAAAACCTGTCCTATAGAAAGCAACTGCTGACTGACTCTTGCATCCAGATTCACTTGCCATCTGATTCCAGGACACTAAGTCTTGCCCAGGACAAAAACATGTGAGATTTGACATCAGAAATCCAGGTCTAGTTCCACAAAATGTTTGTGGGATCCCTGGTCCCAGCCAGCATAGACTAGCTAAAGAACACAGTGTGTGCACCATGTGGTGGTTTGAATAGGAATGGTCCCCATAGATTCATGGTGTTTGAATACTTGGCCCTTAGGGAGTGGCACTGTTAGGAGGTATGGCCTTGATGGAGGAAGTGTGTCATTGTTATAGTGGGTGTTGAGGTCTCATATGCTCAAGCTAAGCCCAATGTGGCACACAGTCTCCTTCTGGTACCTGTGGATCAAGATGTAGAACTCTCAGCTCCTTCTCCAGCACCATGTCTGCCTGCATACTGCCATGCTTTCCACCATGATGATAATGAACTAAACCTCTGAAACTATAAGCTAGCCCCAAATAAATGTTTTCCTTTATAAAAGTTGCAGTGATCATTGTGTCTCTTCATAGCAATAAAACCCCAACTAAGATAAGTTGGTACCAGGAACTGGAATATTTTTGTGATAGGCCTGACCATGTTTTCATTTGGAAGAATTTGGACTTTGGTACTTTGGGTTAGGAAAGCAGTTGAATGCTTTAAGGACTGCTTAATGGGAGCATAGAAGATTTGAACTGTGGGGACCTGGCACAAGAGGTTTCAGAGGGGAAGAATTTTATATGTTGGCTAGAGATCACACTTTTGATATTTTGGTGAAGAATTTTTTTGGTCACTCTTACCAAGATTTATGATGAAAAGGAGCAAGCTAAAAAAGTAAAAATACAAAATGTACAAATTGAGGGAAAAAGTGGTACCAGGAAGTAGAATGGAGCTAAGTCCTATGTTCAAGGAGATAAACAGATTAAAGAAGAGTTGAATGTTAAATGGAATAAAGGGAGTGGTGACCTCTGGGCAAGACCACACCCAGGTAAAATTTCAGTTTGTGAAAAGAAATTAAAGAAATGCGTAGGGACAGTTGTGGTGGTAAATGCCTTTAATCCCAGCACTCAGAAGGCAGAGGCTGATGAGTCTCTAAATTCAAGGCCAGTCTGGTCTCCAGATCAAGTTTCAGGATAGCCAAGCTTAGGCAATAAAGGAAACCATTGAACACAGAAGCTAATGAAGATGTAATTGAATGATGGGGGCATGTTCCAGCCCCAGAAAGCAGCAGAACTTGGCAGATTTACCCATATGATTCTGGGTTTAGAATCAAGGATAGAAGAAAATGGTTGTAGAATCTCCCTTCATGACTAAGGAAAGCTGCTGAGGCCAGGAATGTGTCAGGGGTGTCCTTGAATGGGGGCCTAGAGAGGCTATTTATTGTGTGCCGTTGTGAAGTTGAAGCCTGGATTGCTTTGGAGACCCCAAGATGTTAGAGATGCCAGAGTCATGAGATACCTGCCAAGAAGAGCTGCTAACAGGGAGTGGAACCAGCCCAAGAGAGAGAAGTGTGTGATAGTCAACAAAGCTAAAAGGAATTGGAGTTCTGAAGAGTGCTTTGACATCAGACATGGAGATGTAAAGTTTGGAGTTTGCCCAGATGGTTTTCGGTCTTGCTTTGGTCCAATATTTCCTTTCTATGCCCAAAGTCATCAGTCAAGAATCTGGGGTCAACAAATCAAAGCCATACATGGTCAGGAAATGCATTGAAAAGTATGACTCCAGGACCTCTCACCCTACAGGATAACTCTCCCAATCCTGGCTTATTTCCTGTTGAACTTACAGCAACATTTCTGCAACTCAGTGGCTGGCTGATGATTCTATCTAATAGGAGAGTGAGGACTTCCTGATGGTGTGCGGACAACACTTGCTGTATTTGTAGGCAGCTGTGTCTGCTCTCATTGTTGCAAACCTAACAGAACGCTATGCTCGCTACCCACCACACCAGACTCAGGTAGTGCAGGGGACCAGGGTCTTCACACTCTACAGGCAGCCGCTAGGTGACTGTGTTAATCACCTATGGCTGATTCTTAACAGAATAATGGTATCAAAAACAAATGAAAGGCTGGGGAGATAGCTTAGTGGCTAAAGTGCTTACCGTTCAAGCATGAAGACCCAAGTTCAGCTCCCCAGAACTCACATAAAAGCCTGGCATGGTATCATGCACCTGTAACCTCAGTGCTTGGGGCAGTAGAGACAGACAGACTGATGTCAGGAGCTTGCTAGCTCCAAGTTTCCTGAAAGACCCTGTCACAAAAGGTAAGGTAAAGAGAAATAGAGGAAGACATCTGAAGTTGACCTCTGGCTTCCACATGTTCACGAATGGGCGCGCGCGCACACACACACACACACACACACACACACACAGAGAATAAATGGTATCAAAGCATAACAGTGCTTGCCTGTAATCCCAGTCTTCAGGAGGACTGTTACAAGTTTGAAGGCAGCAGCACTACACAGCAAGACACTGTCTCAGACAAAAAGCAGCATCAGCATGACATTTGGAGAATCATTACCTGGAAGATGAATTTTGCAGGTGTGGGGGTGCTTCCTGAAGCCTGATTGATTCAAGGCAAGTGCACAATAAGTGTTTCAAGGAAACTATTGGATGTTATTAGGGACTCAAAAGGAGATGTAGACGGTAGGAAGAGTTGAATGCCCGCAGCATCCACTTCTAACCTTACTGAGTGGCACAGCTGGCGTCACCTGTGTTTCCTGACTCCCTGACCAAAGCCTGAGAACTCAAGATGGAAGACAGCATCTGAAAGGATACAGGACGTGGGAGAAGCATCCCCTTCCAAACAGATCCTCACCACCCCACTCTACTTTGAAATGGCCTTGTAATTGAATAGAGAGTTCCTTCCTGTTGTCCAAGCTCTGTCTCTCTAGAATAGCAAAACTGAAATCCGTAACTGATAACTCAGACTCACAAATGGGCCTGAATCTTTACAGAAGAAACAAGTCTTTTTTCTTAGATTTAACTGCTACACCACACTGCATACTATGCTGTCTAGGTCTCCTATCAACAGTGGTTGGTTATATCTCCTGAGTTCTGTAATTATTTCAAACATGTTTTAATTTTACTGATCACTTCCTCAGTTTCAATGAGTAAACAGAGAGAATGATGGAGGTTGAGTGTATCCCTGCAATTTTTTTAGATTTTTTTATTTTTAATTATATGGTATGTGTGTGGGGGGTATGTGCACATGAGTGCAGGTGCCTGCAAAAGCCAGAGGTCACAACTCCCTGGAGTTGGAGTTAAGGCAGTTATGAGTTGCCCAGCATGAGTACTGAGAATCAAACTTAGGTCCTCTGCAAAAAATAGTGTGTTCTTAACTGCTGAGGATCTTTCTAGTTTCCCCAAGGCCCAAGAGCAAGTTTTCATTATTAATCTGTATAGAAACAGACAAAAGGGGAGGGCTCCAAATGTTGCTCAGTTGGTGGAGTGCTTGCCTAGTGTGCATGAGGGCCTGGACTCCAGTCATGGAGACTTTTACCTGCACTCCCAGAATTTAGGCAGTAGAGAAAGAAGGACCAGAAGTTCAAGGTCTCTTCAGTTGCATAATGTCTTCTAGGCAATCTGAGCCTCTCAAAAACAAAACCAAAGGCCAACAATACAGTTTAGAATGTAAGACTTGCTGCCAAGCCTGAGAACCCGAGTTTAATACCAGGACTTTATATGGTGGAAGGGGAATACCAAATTCAGAAAATTGTCTTTGACCTCCACATGTGTGCTGAGATGCATGAACCCCCGCTTCAACACACACACACAAACTAGATAGATGATAGATGATAGAGATAGATTGATAGAAATAGATAAGAGATAGATAGATAGATAGATAGATGATAGATAGATAGATAGATAGATAGATAGATAGATAGATAGATAGATGATAAATAGACAGACAGATGTAAAAAGTTTGCTTTATTTATTTTTTTTTGAGCTGAGGGTCGAACCCAGGGCCTTGCACTTGCTAGGCAAGCACTCTACCACTGAGCTAAATCCCCAACCCTGCTTTATTTTTAAAAAGAAAAAAATAAATGATTTCTAAGCTTATACTGCTATCCCTGGTATGGGATCAATAACAGACATTTTTAAAACATGAAAGACAAATATGGAAGTTGTAAAAGCTAAAGTGAGTTGATTGGTCAGCTGTACTAAGACAATGAAACCACATTGATTTCATACTCAGTAAGTGTTTTCATTTGGAACCAATATCATTGCAGTGATGATAAATAGTTTTTTGCCAAATCTGACACACATCCACATCCATCCAGGGACAACCATGGGGAAGAGGGTAGAGCACTTAGTTTAACACTAAAACCAATATCTTTGAACACAATGCACACATAGCATGTAGGATTTACTGGGTTTTCTCTGTTGTAGAATAGTATTTTAAGGTGTGTTACTTTTGTTTATGTTGCGTTTGTTTAACTCCGTGAAGCTGTATTACTGTGCCTGTCTAAAACACCCATGGTCTCATAAAGAACTGAACAGCCAATGGCAAGGCAGGAGAAAGGATAGGTGGGGCTGGCAGACAGAGAAAACACAGAGGAGAAATCTGGGAGGAAAAAGAAAGAAGTAGCCAGAGAAGGAAGAGGACATCAGGAGCCAGCAGCCAGCTACACAGTCAGCTATGGAGTAAGAGTGAAAATAAGATTTATAGAACTAAGAGAACGGAAAAGCCCAGAGGCAAAAGAGAGACAGGACAATTTAAGTTAAGGAAAACTGGCAAGAAACAAGCCAAGCTAAGGCTGGGCATGCATAATTAAGAATAAGCCTCCGTATGTGATTTATTTGGGAGTTGGGTAGCAGGCCCCCAAAAGAGCCAAGAAAAAAACAACATCTTTCTCTGTCTCTGTCTCCCCCACCCAGTGTGTGTGTGTGTGTGTGTGTGTGTGTGTGTGTGTGTGTGTGAGAGAGAGAGAGAGAGAGAGAGAGAGAGAGAGAGAGAGAGAGACTACAGGTCAAACACACTTACTAGGTAAGCACTCTACCATTAGGCTTCAGCCTCAGGCCCTTACTGTGTGTTTTACTAAGGTTTTTTTTTTTTTTCCTTCTTCTTCTATTGGCCCAGGATGTTCTTTCCCAGTGTCTGTTCCTAATTAACAGAAGCTGTTGCCTCCATTGCTGTACTTTGAAACTGTACCAGTGCCTGCCTTTCTCATTACCCTTACTGCTCTTGGAATTTGACTTTTTTTTTTTTTCAGCTCTAAAAATGGAACCCAGGTTCCATAGAGAGCTGGATCACTGAACTCTAGTTCTAGAAATGTGCTTATTTCTCAGAGAATGTTCTTATCTAAATGAGAATGACCAAGAATGGCTACACTTCATCTCCAAAGGAATTCCACTTAGCTTCCTTTGACAGAATGGCCAGTCAGCCTGACTGCCACGCAGGTCTGTTTTAAGTGCCTGCTACTGGCCCTTGTGCTAATTCAGCTGACCCCTTTTCTTGGGGTCATCAACATTCTTTCCTTGGATTGCTTCATGCTCATGAATGTGAAGAAGCATTTGTTCCTTCACTGGAGATAAAACTAACCTTGAGGACAAAGTAATTTACTGTATGTGCAGAGCAGAGGAGGGAGGACCCAGGGGACTCCAGATATCACAGTCCCAGGCAGGTCACAAGCAAGTGCAAACTATAAAACTTGCTAACTGGATTTCTCAAGAGGAGTTTCTCCTCGCAGCATTTTCCAGCGTCTAATTTTAGATTCGTGTGTTATTAGCACTGCCGTGTTTCAGCCAGTTTACATCTTCTGGGGAAGACGTACTTTCACTGTAGGGTAGTCAGGCATCCTTTTGCAGGGTCCTTGTGGTACTTTCATCATCTAAAATCACTCCGAGGGAATTCATGTCCAGCTCTGTTACCATAACGAAGACTCATATTTACCATACACAGTTACCTTTGAGGGGAAGAGTGGGAATTAGGACCATCACATGATCTAGTAACCTCACTCCAGGGAACACACAGAAAGAAGTGGCAAGGAGGGTCTTTGACATCTGCATCCAATGTTGTTCACAACAGCCAAGGACAGAAGGGACCCAAGCATGCACTGGTGATTCTGTGGGTAAAAGGAAAGTGAGGCATACACTCGACAGGAAAAAGGGGGCAAGGAAAGGGATTCTGACAAAATGCTGTCATGAACATACTGTGAGGATGCTTATGGGAGATGAAGAAGGAAGCCTACCACAAAGGATACACACTGTAATTCTGCTTCTATGATGCATCTAGAAGAGTCAAATACACAGAGAAGAGTGAGGAATTAGTATTTCAGGGGACATGGTTTCCAATGGGGAAGCTGAAGCTGTGGAAAAAGATGGTGATGATGATTGCTAAACAATGTGCATGTTCTTATGACCACTGATCTGTACACTTACATGTGGTGATTACCATGCAATTACAAGGACCGGAGTTTAATTCCCAGCATCACTATGAACCTCTAGGCTTGCCAATGTACCCTTGTAGTCCCAGTGTGGGGGAGTTAGAGACAGGAGGATTGCTGGCACCAATTGGCCAGCCAGCCTAGCTGAATGGTCCAGTGCCAGGTCCCAATGAGAGTTCCCTATCTCAGGTAGTAAGGTGGATGGATCTGGAGGAACAACAGCAGAAGTTGACCTCTGGCCTCCACACACAAGCATGCATGTGCATATGCATGCACACTTGCACACACAAGCACCTACATGCCTGTGAACATACATACAAATAAATGTTAAAATAGTAAATTTTGTTATGTATACTTAAATATGCATGCATGAATAAGAAACAGAACAATTAACCCTACTATGGAAGGAGGACAGACAAAGCTTCCCAGTGGAGACAGCTTTGTTTAGACAGACAAAGGTCTGGCAGCAAAACAAAAGGAAAAGATATTCCAGAGGAGGGAGGGAACAGCACAAAGAAACAAAGTCATTGCAAAGTTCTATTAAGGAACAGCCAAAAAATGTAAGTAACTCCAGCTTGGGTCTCTGCAGGTAAGTTCCAAATGAAGGCTGCAGTGTGTGTGTGTGTGTGTGTGTGTGTGTGTGTGTGTGTGTGTGTGTGTGTGTGTGTGTGTGTGTGTTCATGCAGATACATTTGTATGGAGGCCAAAGGACACCTTCAAGAACCATGAGGGTTTTGAGACAGGGTCTCTCAATAATCTAGAACTTACCAACTAGGCTAGGCTGGCTGGACAGCCAGCCCTAGAGATTGCTCTGTCTTTCTCTCCAGCATTGGGATTACAGATGCACACCACTAGATCAGGCTTTTAAAATAAGTTCTAGGGATAGAATCCAGGTCCTCATACATGCTCAGCAAGCACTTTCCTAACTGAGCTATCTCCCCAGATGGACCACTGGAGTCTTTCAGACTGGAGAGATGACCAGCTTGCATTTAGAAAGATCATGTTGATGGCTGAATAAAGAATGAATGGGCAGTGGAAGGGACTGGGGCAGTGGCAGTGTCTAGGAGGTGCCTGTGTATCCCCGCCCCTCACCCTAAGCCACGCTCCTTGCCCCAGGCCAAGAGACTCAGTGAGGCCTCAAACTGAGAAGAGGTAAAGATAGAGATGGGCATTGAGGAGAATGCAGGAGACCAGACAAGGATAAGATAGCAGCTTGTGGAGCAGCAGATAGATGGTAGAAGAGTTGTCTTTTTATTCACTCCTGAGTTTTCTACCCTCAGCCAAGCTGACTCCTCCACATCCTCAGTGTCCCAGCTTACAGAGAAATAGATCCTGGTTCCTTGCATTTAGTAGAGGCAAGAGTCCTTTGTAACCCATGCTATACTTAAACTCACTGTATAGCTGAGATTTCAATCCTTCTGCCTCCACCTCCCAAGTGCTAAGATGTGCCACCACACATAGTTTATGTGGTACTGGGGATCAAACCCAGGGTTTACTGCATGCTAGGCAAGCATTCTGGAAACTGAGCCACATCTTCAGCTCCAAAAGTACATTTTGAAAATGCTCAGTTCTATGTGCTTTGTTTGGTCACATCCCACACAAACCCATCTGCACCCATTTATCAAGTGGCCCTTTCTTAACTCCATCATGTCCAACACAACCCAAATTTCCTGGCACCAGAAAATCTCTCCAGTGAGGGCCTTCAGCTCACACAGCTCATGCCTTGGTTCTCTTGCCTCATACCCTCACCTGAAGTTTCTCCAGCACACCAACCACCCTCTGAACAAGCAGTGTACAAGAACCAGCATCCTATGGCACCAGTGCTGCCAAGGATTCTCTTTATCATTACCCTGTCCTGTGGCACCCAAGCTCTCAATCCACGCCCAGCCTGCCTGCCCAAGCTGCCCATGCTTTCTGCCGGCACTGAGCAGTCTCAGAAACATGTTTGCCTACCTGCACCATAATTACCTTCTTCAGATGAGGAAGGAAGGCTTTCCTTTCGCAGTGACTTGATAGACACTTTCATTGTAGCCTAATTAGCACACATCTGCTCAGTTGCAGCAGAAGGACTCCATGCTGTTAGGCAAGCTGGGTCTCTTGTTTGCAGTTAAATCCTGGCTTCCTCTCAGCTGACTTACGGTGGCATCATTTTGCCAGTATTAGGGGAACACAGTTGAGTCAAACAACCTTAGGTCCTATTGGATAAACAGGGTGAACCCTGCTGTGCCTTCTGATGTCACCCGAGGAAGACACAGCAGCAGATGGTGAAGGCAATCAGTGACTCTCAGTCACTACAAGTACCCAATGTCTCCACGCAAGAATGGCTAAGCTGTGGAAAGAGGCCAATGCATCAAGCATGCTGGCACTCCACCGGTCTTCTCAAAGCCACACTGTCCTTGGGAATGGCTTTCCGAAAGCCCCATACTGCTGTTTTGCCCTCTGATGGTGCTGGGAAATCTCCATGGAATGGCGCTCTCCCACTCTGGCTTTCTGGCAAGGGGCCATGGTTGAATCACATGGGGAATTTGGCAGAGCATGCCCCATTCCTTTGCAGTGTATCTGCAGTGAGGATTTCAAGTTAGAGATGTCATGGTGACTCTTCTGAGTCATTGCTCCTGGATGCTCCTGCAGAGGGGGAAGCCTTAAGTATGTCCCTGAAAGAATCTTCATGACTTGGATAAAGAAGTCTTTGGTCCTTAGAGGAACCAGATCCACTGCCTCTAGCCTTCTAGCTGCAAACTATCACTAAACATATATCCAGTGTGTCACACAGTTCTGACAACTTACCAGAACATCTTGTAGGAGAGAGTGTAGCCAAGACAATGATGGGTCAGTGATGGGCAGAACTGTACCCTGACCAGGATTGCTTAATTATCTATCTCTTGTCTCATTTAGACCAGAGCCCCATGTCAGGACCTCCCAAAATGGGCTTAGGAGGCAGGTCACTAGAACTCTGTGTTGCTCTTCCTGATACAGCCACAGTGAATGAATTCCCTTCCTCTGGCTTCACTATCATTTGTTTAATGGGCCCATCATAGGGAAATGGCTCTGACCCTAACCAAGGTAACAGAAGGGGTGAGACTCAACCAACCTCCCAGAATTCCAAGACCCCTGCTACAGAACCTTCACCACCTGAGCCATGAAGTTGAAGAATAGCCCAGACACACTGGATATCAAAATGAGGGGTTGTAAAGGTCCCAGGATGATATTAACAGTGTGACAGTAGTATATCTGTGTTAGGCCTTCTGACAGAACCCAAAACATCAATAATTTGAGTAAATAAGCAGAATGAACTGGAAAAACTGTCTAAACTGTCTAGGGTTTTAGTCAAAGACAAGTTCAGGAGCTAAGGAGATGGCTCAGTGGGGAAAGACTCTTCCTACTGAGTCCCGCAACCCGAATTTGATCCCAGGACCTGCTAGCCAGGGACACACTATTTTGTAAAACTCCTTTTGGTTGAACTGTGAATTATAGTAACTACAGTAATTTGATTTCTAGGAGTAAATGAACTTGTCTCTCTAAATACTTGACAGCCCTGCTCTGTAGACCTCCATAACGGCTAGCCAGGAAATTTGTTTATTAATGACCTGACTTTTTTTTCAGATTTATTTTATTTTATGTATGTATTTGGGCTGCATGTATGTGTGTGTACCATGTTTGTGCTGAGTGCCTGCAGAAGTCAGAACAGGGCATCAGATCCCATGGAACTGGAACTACAGATGGCTGTGAGCCATTATGTGGGTGGTGGGAATCAAACCTGGGTCTTCTGCAAGAACAAGTGCTTTTAACTGATGAGCCATCCATCATATTAGCCCCATCTTACATACTTTAATAGACAGCTTGCTGGTCACTCCTAACAATGGCCAACTTCAGATTGAAAAAACCCAAAACCTCTAGATCCGTGTCCCACCACCCTTTTTCTGATCTATATCCACCTCAGCTTGTAAGGGTCAGGGCTCTGATTCTTAGAGACCTCTTCTTCAGGTTTTTCCAAAAATGAAGGCCTTCATTGTCTTACGTTGTTTGTTCCCTTGTCCGTTTTTCCTTCTCAATGACCTTTCTGGTGGAAAGAAAGAACCAGCTCCCCAAACTCCTGTAAATTACCCTCTGACATCCACTGCGTGTTGTGGTGTACACACACATACATATATACACACATGCAAATATATACGTAAGACTAAAAATAAATAATTTTTTTTTATAGCAAGCTCCATTTGAAGGGACAGTGTGGTGGCGATAGCTGCTCATCCACCCATCTGCTATCTGTTATAAAATAAATAATGGTGGCTTAGTTTGCTCTTGGGAAATTCCTCCCTTTGGTTGGGGCAGTTCCTGCAATAATGTCAACACTGCTTCCCCTTGAGTCTTTTGCCAAGTTTCTATGTATCTGAAGCTTTCTCAGTGCCGGCTGTGTCACAGAGGCCGGGCTCACACTTGTCTGTTTCCTGCCTGCCCCAAGAGTTATATCTTGATTTAGGATAAATGAGGTGACAGACTCCATAGGTCCCACTGCCTGGGTCTTATGGGATATTTCATCTGGGCTGAGGTTACCACACTGTGTCATATGGAACTAAATGCATCTGAGTGGAAATGCCAGAATAAGAAGTCTTCACACTGTGATCAGGAACAGTTAGAAAAGATGGAAATTTTGTCTAGATGATAAACAGAAGGTGATAGATAGGAAAGGCTGTCACATGGACAGAGAAGCAGGTTAGACACTAATCCAGAGGGGCTTCTATGTTCAAAGGGCAACAGGGTCAGTTTAACACTGCACTTGCTTGCAGAAAGAGCTAGACAGAGAGCTAGCTCTCTGTACCTTTATTCACATGTCCCTGCCTTCTGCTCCTCCCCCACCCTTGCTGTCACCCCAAAGGGGCCACAAGTACCCAAAGGACAGCTGTGCCAGACTGACCTTCAAATTCCATCAACCTGCCGGTAAACATCTTCATACCTGAAGATGAGAATACTTAGGATTACCATTCCTCCTTCCCATTCATCCTTGTTTCCCAGAATCCATGCTTCCATGCTGCCCCCTCCCACTTCTCCTCCATCCTCCTCACCCTATTTATCTATTGGAAAAGCAAGAATATCCAGTGTAGATAAAGACTTCTGCCCTCTGACAGCCTTTGTTAGCATCTAGGTCAGAACAGACCCTCCATGGGGGTTCCTGAACAGTGACTGCAGAAGCATGTCTCTGCTGGGGGAAGGAGAAGACTGGGTCTAAACAAATGCTTCCCATGGCTTTATGAACATCCTGGATGACCACTGTTTGTTTATGAAATTCATAAAGCTAAAGAAGCAAGTGGATACACATGATTATTAAATCCACGATTGAAGCATGTATAAATGTATATATGTATAGCATGTATAGAATGCATATGATGGGATCATGAAGGATGAGGACTACTGGCATCACACAAGTGCAGACACCCAATTATATCAGCAGGTGAACTTCTCCCCAGACATGAAATTGGGCATGTAGCTCAGTGGATGCCTGCCTAACATGCATGAAGCCCCGAGTTGAACCCCAAGTACTACCTGAGCATAATGGAATATGCCTATAACTCTAGCACCAGGAGACAGAGGCAGGGGGATCAGAAGTTCAAGGTCCTCAGCTACATAGTGTGTTCAAGGCAGTAAACAAGCAAACAAACAAATAATAAAACATTCTTTCCAGATAGTGGTGATACTGAATCTGATTGAACATTCCTGGAGGATTTATTATCTTTCAGTAAGAAAGGTTTCTAGGGCTGGAGAGATGGCTCAGCAGTTAAGAACATTCCTCATCTTACAGAGGATTCAGTTCCCAGTATCCAAATGACAGCTCACAGCCACCAGTGACTTCAGTTCCAGGGGATCTGATGCCTTTTTCAGGCCTCTGAAAACACTGAACACATGTGGTGCTTATACTTTTCCTTTTTTAAGGGAAGGCTTCAGTGATCTGAGTCATCTTCAGGAAATGAGTTTCAGGGACT
This sequence comes from Onychomys torridus, assembly GCF_903995425.1. Lineage (NCBI taxonomy): Eukaryota > Metazoa > Chordata > Mammalia > Rodentia > Cricetidae > Onychomys > Onychomys torridus. The sequence continues at coordinate 55,152,126 of NC_050447.1, forward strand.
GTTACTAGTAACTTGTCTCGGGGTCTAAAGAATGTCTAGCTATTCTTGTTCTTCTTCCCCTGGGTGGGACAAGAAGGCACAGTGTTAGACGTGAGCTGGTGACTTACCAGTGTGAGCTCCAGGCCCACTCTCATAGAGTGGTTAAGGTTATAGAAGGTTAAGGATAACCTTCAGAGTTAGCTAGTGATGACCACTGTGTCCTACTCACAAAAGATATGGTATGGGCAGTCTATGATTTTAGTAAGTGGTCAATGGAGTGCAATAAAATACAGCTGCTGTAAGAACCCCTAATCATCATCTCTAGAGGAAGAAGAAGATTGACTTGGCAGTCCCGCTTGCTGCGGATGAGAAGCTGCTGCTGCTGTCTCCCGCTGACTTCACTTGGCCTTTCAAGGCTTCACTTGGGTGATTCTAGACCACACCCTCATCCACATAAGTCTTCTTAGCTGACCAACTTCAACTTAGAACCTTATTCTTAGAGTCCCTGAAGGGACTTGCACTCCCCCTCCCTGCTCCTGTCTCTCCCCATTTCACATTATATGTGGTTCTTATCACCACATATAATGACGGATCCGCTCGCTCTCCTTTAGTTTCTCCACTGCCTGCTAATCTCCGTGGAAACAGAGGCAGCCCTTTCTGACTCATTGCTACATCCTCCATGCCAGCCACAAAAGTGTGTTGAATGAGAGACTCGCCATCCCACTCTCCCTCCTCTCAGTGTGGCAGTGTGTCACCCAGAGACATGGGACACAGAGAGGTAGTTGTCTATTTCTGTGATCTCCCTTTACCTTTGTTCTCTTCCTCATTTGAGCTTCCCCAGGCCATTTCTGATGTATTTCCCAATTCCCCAGCTCCTACGGGCTGGCCTGCTTCCTGCAGCTCACAGATGAAGTGCCTGCTGCCGTGTACTGTTCCTAGAGTTTGATGTGTCCCTCACACCTTAGGGACCAGGCTCTACTTGACACTAATTTGTGTCAAGTGGCACTGTCTCAGGGGGACTCAGCTGAGAGCCATTTATTTCATACCTCTGTAGTAGGCGTCAGGTACTATATATCAAGCATGATACAAAGGTGGATGAGTCACGGGATTTCAGTGGTCTGGTGGGGAGCAGATGATTATAGCAGTAAGTAACAAGGATGGTGGCTAATATCAATTGTCAACTCAACAGCCTAGAATTACATAGGAGACATGTTTCTGGGTCTGTCTGCAAGGGGGATTCTAGATTTGGTTAATTGAACTGGGATGATCCACCCTAAACTTGGATGATGCTATAGTCAGGAGTGAAGAAAAAAAAAAAAAAAGGAACAAACAAGCTTCGCACCAGAGTTTGTTTCTCTCTGCTTCCTGACGTCAGACACTGGCGACCATACCTTGACTTCCCTACCATGATGGGCTGTCCTCTAACACTGTTCGTGAAAATAAACCTTTTGTTCTTGAGTTGTGTTTAATGTGTACTTGATTTTTCTTCTTTAAAAATCAGTTTAGCTGGGCAGTGGTGGCACATGCCTTTAATCCCAGCACTAGGGAGGCAGAGCCAGGCAGATCTCTGTGAGTTCAAGGCCAGCCTGGGTTACCAAGTGAGTTCCAGGAAAGGCAAAAAGCTACACAGAGAAACCTTGTCTCGGAAAAAAAAAAAATCAGTTTATTCCTATGTTATATATAATATATTCTGGTTGCACTCTTCACCCTACAAAGTTCCTTTTATTAGGTTTTTTTTTTATCACAACCGTTAGAAAAGCAAGTAATACAAAGGCTAATGTTTTGCCTCATGAAACAAAAAGACAGTGGGGAAGAATTCTTACCCAGTTGGAGAGGGAGGAAGGACAAAGAAGGCTTAAGGAGGAGGTGATCTGTGACAATGGCCTTCAAGCAGAGGGAGCAGCCTCAGTCCACACAGGGAACCGAAAGGTGGTCTTTTATAGAAAGGTGTCAGCAATTCAGTACTCATAGAAAAAAAGTACAGGTCAGAAAGTGCTGTATATTAGTCAGAGATATGTGCTGGGTCCAGAGCAGGGAAGGCTCTGGCGTCCTGGTGGGAAGCTAGATGTGTAGTGAGAGATCGCTGAGTGAGTAATGAGAGGCCACTGAGATGTGTAAGTAGCAAGAGGTCACTGAGATCTAGATATGTTAGTAATGGGAGGTTGCTGCAAGTATTAGGTGGGGATTGGAGCGGGGAGGCATTGGATTTGAGAGCTACACAGAGCATGTGGAGTATGGCCAGGATCTAACCCAGTTCGGTGATGGCGCAGATGTAAGGTTACCAACAGATTTAAGAGCCTCAAAGACAGAAAACTGGCAGGACAGCTATAGAGTGGAAGGGTGAGACCAACAGAGATTGAGGACGGCTCGGGACCCCAGGAAGCAGAAAGGGCTATGCATGGGGTGCTGCTTAAAGTGGAGATATGTTGAATCTGAAGTGCTAGTAGAAACTTTCGAGAAACGGACTGAAAGTTGGGGTTGGAATTCCAGATTTTAGAGCCATTAGCTTAAAAGTGCCTTAAACTGATGAAAGAGAGAGCCAGCCCTCAGGAGAGTATGTTGAACTGCAGCTAGTCAGGAGCCATAGATGCGCTCCTTGAGGAGAAGGGAGTAAGAGACCTCTAGTTACCTGTCCGGTGCTCTTCCCACTCTCTTCAGAAGGCCCTCATCTTGGGTACCAGTCTCTAATAGACTTTGCCTGTATTGATGTCTTTACCCTTCTACAAAGTCCCCAGAAATAACTTGCCCATAATCCAATTGTTGATCAGTAAGTGGAGACAGGGGGATGAAGTTCTTTTTTTTTTTTTTTTTTTTAATGCCAAATGCCATTTATTGAAGGAGGGAGGAGGTCTTAAATACAGGCTTACAGCACAATGGGAGAACCCTGGAGGGCAGAGTTCACTTCTGATGTGCCCCCCCCCTTCCTTGCACTTGCTAGGCAAGTGCTCTACCACTGAGCTAAATCCCCAACCCCACTTCTGATGTTTTTCAATCTTGCATCTAAGCTGTTAACAGCATTCAGGAGGGTGGAATCTCACAGGGAATTAGCATAGGGAGGATATCAAGGTCAAGGTCAGCAAGCAATGCAACAGTTACCCAAGACAGGGGCCAGGAACCTACAGGGACCTCTTTACTAAAAAAGGAGCTTCTGACTTAGGTTGAGTGGGACGTCAGCAGGTCACCTTACCCATCATGGAGACACCTGTCCAGGCCACACAAGCATTCGTTCTGTCTTAGGTTAGTGGGTGCCCCCCAGGCATTACCCATCTCAGAATACTCATTATCATACAGGCTCAATCCTGTAAGAGCTGTAGAGTTAATTGTTGCCAAAGATCTCTAAGTGGAGCTGGGCTTGCAATCTGTGTGTTCGACACAGAAAAGACCAACAGAAGTCTTAACCCACCCATAGCCGGTAGGCTAAAGGCAACTGAGCCATTCCCTTCCTTAACGAGCTTTACTGCAAATTGGAGTCCTTGTAAGATGGTGGGATGGAGTTCTTTAAGGAGGAGGGGTAGATGGTTGTGTTATGTACCCCTCATGAGTCTGTTGCCAAATACTTCTTTCAATCCTCCTTGCCTTTCTCACAGACAAAAAGGCAGCCACACTGTTGACTTTTAACTACACAGGGTTGTGACAAATTTTGAAAGAGAATGATCACCTTTCTATCAGGACTAGATTTGAACAAGCTCTTCAGGAATTAATTTTGGATTCCCTCTGGAGCCCCCATGAAACCGAACAAATGTTGCTGAGAAAGGCAGGGTGTTCACATCATGCCGATAAGCACATTTTGTTCTGGAATTTGGGCATGAGTGGGAGAGAGAAGCAAACTTTGTGATGCTCACAATACACATAAGACATTCCAAGGAAGGATGGACAAGCTTTTAAGGCCATCCCTATATTTACCTCATGATTTCTGAGTTTAACTAGTATATTAAGACACACTTTTCTGTTAAAGAATTGTATTATGTCACTTCAGCAGGCATAATATAGTTACTTGTACTACTACTATGACAAAATACATAGGAGGCAGATCTCTATTAATTACTTGTACTACTACTGTGACAAAATATACAGCAGGCAGATCTCTATTAGCTACTTGTACTACTACTCTACCAAAATACGCAATAGAAGCAACCAAAGAGAGGGAGGGCTTATTCTGGATATAGTCCACCATGGTGAAGAGGACATGTCAGGGGACTCCTCTCATCTCTGTGGACCAGGAAACAGAAAGAAAAGGGCCAGAAGTGGGACCAGGCTGTAATCTCCAGGGTCTGTCTCAAGTCATCTGCTTCCTGCCAGCTAGGCCTCTTAGAGCTTCCACAGTCTCCCAAAACAGTGTCATCACATTGGAACCAATTTGAGTAATGTTTTTGTATCCAAACCACGACAAGATCCATGGCTCATCTTATTGACTGTTTTATAGAAAGCCTTTTCTGAAAATTTTGGTGATATTTCACTTTCTGTAATTATAACAAAGGCCAGATAATGATGATTTATTATACAGTCACCAAAAATAAAATATGCAATTCTATTACTCTATTGAAGTATCAGTGTAGGTACAGAATCATCTAGAATTACTATATATGCCTGCTGGTATGAGTGTGTAGCCAAGAATTCTGTTTTAAATTAGAAATGATATCTTTATTTATAAAACTTAGTGCCTATCCACAGGCTATGGTGCGCTCTTCAAGGACATGGCCCCAAGGATCTGAAGACCCTCACTGGGTTCTATTCTTAAAGATTCCATCACTCCCCAACAGTATAAAGTTGAGGACCTACCTACCCTTCAACACATGGGCCTTTGGAAGGCCCTCCAGGTTGAGAATACAGCAGCATCAGTACCCTTAATTCTGAACTAGTCCCTGACCCACTCCCAGAAATCTAGATTTGATCTCCAGATAGCTGTGTAGATCTAGAACTTACCAAGGTGTAAACTCTCAGACTTCTTGCAGCCCCACTGCACAGAGGCATGTTTCTGAAGAGCCCTGCATAAAGTCAACTGTCTCTTTACAGTTCCACTTAAAACCCTAATAGGAACCTCAAAGAGAATCCCTGGTTCCCTCCTCATCTGCACCATTTCCCTCTGATTCCTGCCTTGGAAAGGCATACCAACAAAACAAAGAGGGGATGGGGCTGGAGAGATGGCCCAGTGCTTAAGAGCATACTGATTGCTCTTCCAGAGGACCCAAGTTTGATTCCTAGAACTCACATGAAAGATCTCTAACTGCAGTTACCAAGTTAAACCATCTGTAACTCCTGTTCCAGGGCTGGCTTCCATGAGTATTGGGCATGCAAGTGGTACATAGACATACATCCAGACAAAACACTCATATACATTATAAAAATAAAATAAATCTTTGGGAAAAAAGTGTTGTGAGGTATCTGCCAGAGAAGACTTCTCAGACTGGGTTAAAGCCAATAGAAAGTGTCTTTATTAGCCAGCTGGAGACTACACTGGGAGTTCAGGATCCCAGTATAGCACTGAACCTTTTTCAGGGCGAGCTTTTAACCATAAAAACCATGTTCTGGATTGACACATTCCATTTAACAAGAACAGTTAGCCAGAAATAGAACTACAGAAGCCAAAAAGGCAAGGTTAGAACATTTAAAGACTTTCCCAGAACTGTGGGTTTTGATGGATTAGATCTTTGTTTTCATTTTGGCAGGTGATACTGTCTATGTGCTAAATTTTATGGCCCGAATGGTATTTCCATTATGGAGTCAGTTGTGCTAAGGTCTGGGATCCCATTACAAAAGAAAAAAGGAGAGGGGAGAATCTACAGAAAGAATAGTAAATGAGTGCAGAATGACTTTGACATGTTTCTGGGCTTAGGAAATCCAATATGGTAGCCTTGTAGGAGACAACAGGACAACAGAGAAGCCACCTGTGGATGGGGGCAGGATGTGGTAATTTTCAGAAGCATATGTACACGTGTTGGGCCGGAAGCAATGTGGCATCAACATCTCCCTTCATGATCTCACTGGTATACTGGGCACAGCCTTTCCTAATGCTGCACTGAGAGCATCCTGCAGCTGTCAATATTTCCAGATGCTGGGGTTGGGACACTGTGTCTCTTGCACCTGCAGGTGATTCCAACCCCTTATTGTCATGAGCGTAAGTTAATTGTGGCTGGTGTCAACTCAGGACCCTAATTTCTGGGATTCATACTCCAGCAAACAAGATCATAACTCCCTAAGACTCAGCGGCCTAGAGTTAGGAAGCTTCAGCTCCTCATTCCTCATATCAAGGAAGGCTATTCCATGGGAGACCAGCTTGAAGCTGGCCTCTGGCTGAGACCACAGTCAGGCTTGTTTCCATGATTCAGTGACTTGCCTTTCTGAGAGGTGATACTAAAATCAGTCCATGTGATCGGAGGCTTAGCAGTGGGAGCAGCCTGACTCAGTACTTAAAGGTGAGGCCTTTGGGAGATTACTGGGATTAGGGGCTGCTCAGGGTAGACCTCTTGTTTTGAACACTGGGAGAAGAGAAAGATGAGGGTAGAGAGGAAGAGGAAGAATAGGAAGAGGAAAAAGAAGAAAAAGAGAAAGTACAAGAGAAGACTGGAGCATATACCTGGGTACATACTCCCCCCCCTTCAACTACACCCCCCATCTCTGTATATGATTCCCTGGGACACCAGAAAGAAGGCCAGCATCAGATACGATCTTCCACTTTGTTTCTGAGCAAGCACAGGGAGCAGAATCCAAACAACTTCTTTTCTTTATAACTTACTGAGCTACCAGCAACAGAAAATGGCTTAAGACATATACTGACTGGTGTCTCTGGCTATAGGAGCACTCAGTATCTGCTATTATTTGGCTAGAAAGGCAGATCACTGGCTTAAGTCACACTGTGTGAACATACAGGGGAAGCAGGGTTCCTACCATCATAGATGAACTTGAACATGAGCCTGGATTGTTTGGTGGACAGACTCACTTTAAACAGTATGCATCATTGAAGTTCTGGCCCCAGGGTCCTGTTTTAGGATGGAATCAAAGGTTCATCAGGTCTAGACTTTAGCTACGGTCTGATGGCAGCCTGACAGATGACTGAAACACCTGTTTTTCTTTTTCTTTTTTTTTTTTTTAATCCGTGACTTTAATAACCAGAACACAATGTCTTTGAATTTCTTGGCATCCATGGAGGTGATTCATGAGTTTTATAGCTGCAGAAACTAAAAGGAATGACTTACCCAGGGCCAGACAGCAAGTCAAAGAATCCTGCGAATCTTGCACCACAGAGCCGTCAGAACCGTTGGCCTCTTGTCTGTCCCTTGTCCTGTCATTGAATCAGAAGCAAACATGCAGTACAAGTCAAGAGTCCATGACCCCTGAGGTCAGTCCTCCTGGAGGCAGAAGCTTGAGAAGACAGTCACATTGCATCTAGTCAAGAAGCAGAGGAATAGATGTTCAGCCCACTTTCTCTTTCTTATTCAGTATGGGATCCTGACCCTTGGAGTGGTACTACCTATTTTTAGTGTGGGTCTACCCACCTCAATGAACCCAATCTAGAAACTCCCTCACAGCCTGCCCAGAGCCTGTCTCCTAGGTGATTCTTACCAAGTCAAGTTGACACTCAGTATTAACCATCATAGCAGTGAGTGTCTTTCTTCTCACCTACTCTTGTCCCCAGAGCCTCTGAAGGTCAGTGTTTGGGTTTTTGTTTTATTTTGTTTTGTTTTCTTAACAAATGTACAGCTCTATAAAACAAGGTTATAGTCACTTCCAGTGGACCATGGTTTTGGTTTTCACTGTTCATGAGCATTTTGTCTTTATGCTGGAAGAAATGCAGTCAAACAGTTCCCCAGGGTATAAACATTTCCTCAGGACTGGTTGTGTCCATCACCAGCAGTAATGACCCATGTGAGACCTTCAGGAAGGATCCATCAGTCCTAATCACATTCCCTTATGGAGGCATGGAGGAGGTTCACAAGATTCAGGAAGCTCATGATATGTTCAAGAGGTATTCACCAGATATTCACAAGACCCCTCCCCAAGATTATGGCGGGGCACTTCAGTGGTGTAGCTGCCTCTAAGTTGCTTAGGGGACTTCCCAATTGTGTTGCTGCCTTTGCGTCACCCATGTTTCTGTTTAGTAGTAACCTCAAGAAACTCATTGGTTTACCAAACCAGACTTGGATGGAATCCTTTCTTTGGTCTGTTGGTGCCTTCTCTACCTATACAGATATTCCTTTATGTCTCCCCAAGGAAAAGTTACCCATTAGCATTAGGGAATGCAGAGATGTTTACTTGACAACCATAGATAGTCTCCTAACTTCTTGGACACAGTGGATGTTAGCAAAAAAAGCTCCCATCTCTTGAACATGTGCTTGAGCTAAGTTGAAAATTATAGTTTCATCTTATCCTCAGGACAGGAAATTTTTTTTTTAGTAATTGCCAAGTGTCAGTCAATGTATTGGTATCAGGAAGAGACATACAAATAAACAGGACACTAGGCAGTGGTGGTGTACTCCTTTAATCCCAGCACTTGGGAGGCAGAGCCAGGCAGATCTCTGTGAGTTTGAGGGCAGCCTGGTCTACAGAGCAAGATCCAGGACAGGCCCCAAAACTACACAGAGAAACCCTGTCTTGAAAAGAGAGAGAGAGAGAGAGAGAGAGAGAGAGAGAGAGAGAGAGAGAGAGAGAGGGAGGGAGGGAGGGAGGGAGGGAGGAGGGAGGGAGGGAGGAAGGAAGGAAGGAAGAACAGGACACAGACCCTGCTTTCCAGAGCTGTACAGAGTGGGGAGGACACAATCTTGATAAGCAACTATAATGAGGTATGACATCAGTCTGCAGCAAAAGGTGAGCACAGATGATGGCCGTGGGAGCACACAGGAGGCTCTGACATCATCTACAGCTCTCAGAGAAGTTGCCTTACAGGAACTGATTGATGCCTAAACATTATGACATGAAACTTACTAGCCCAAGGTTATTTCTGAACATCATAGAGTTTGGAAGAAGAAGAGGAGGAACAGGAGCAGCAGCAGCAATAATAAGGAGGAGGAGGTCCCCAAAGATGCCCATGTCCCTAAGTGCCAGAGCTTGTGACTCTACTATCTAACAAGAAAAACGAAGGACTTTGCTGGTACTACTAAGAGGAAGAGAAGAGAAGGAACAAGACAGGGCAGTGCCAAGAGAAAAGAAAAGTCTGTTTTCCTCAGATGTGGATTCTAGATGTGTGTGTGTGTGAGTGTGTGTGTGTGTGTGTGTGTGTGTGTATGTGTGTGTGTATGACATGAAAGCAGGGGGTGACTATTTGTGGGGAGAAAAGGGACCATTACATGGAAGGAAGAACAGGGAGGTTAGTGGGGTGGTGGGTGGACCAGGTACAAAAACGTATGTATGAAAAAGCCATAATAAAGTCCATTATTTTGTACTCTGAGAAAAAAAATTTTTTTTAAAAGTTCACAACTGCAACAACAGATCTTGAGATGGAGTTGGTCCTGGGTTATCTGGATGGGCCCAGCACCATCACATGTAATCCCTCATAAGAGGGAATTAGGAAGGTCAAGTCAGGCAGAGGAGATACTCAGCAGGTAAAACACTTGCTGTGTAAGCCTCGGGGCCTGAATTTCAATCCTGAGAATTTATGTAAAATCAGACACAGTATCACGAGTCAGTAATCCCAGTGCTCCTAAACCAAGATGGGAGGTAGAAATGGGAGAATTCCCAGAAGCTCAAAGGCCAGCTGGACTGGTGTATATGTTTGCAAAAAGGAGACCGTGCCTCAAATAAGATGGGAAGATCAACAACATCCAGGGTTGTCCTCTGTCCTCCATGCGCATTTCTGCATTCACACATATGAACACACACATCACATGTGCAACATTCCTGTACATACACACACACACACACACACAGAGAGAGAGAGAGAGAGAGAGAGAGAGAGAGAGAGAGAGAGAGAGAGAGAGAGAGAGAAAGAGAAAGGTCAAGTTAATACTAGGAGATACTGGGACAAAATCAAGAGGCTTGGTGATAAGAGGGAGGCCCATGCACCAAGGAGCATGGGTGGCTTCCACTTCTAGGAGCCAGAAAAGGTGAGAAAACTGTCCTGCTGACAGCTGGTGTGGTCTGGAGATAACCTGTGCACTTCTGCAACTGCAAGAGAACAAATTTGTGTTGTAAACTACTTGCTTTGCAATAGGAAATGACATGGAACTTGAGCAAGCATTTGCTGGATGCTCAGATGCTGCTGTAATGAAGCCTGAATTGAAATCGAGTGTGAACAAGTCCAGACCCCAAAGGGCCTTTCCCTAAGCTGAATTCATTCTCTCTCGGTGTTTGTTCACTATATTTTAGAAAGCGTGTCTGCCTGTCTCCTGTATCTGTTGCCCAAGGCACAAATCTGTGCAAGTGGCATTAGTGCTAAAAGGCAGGGAAGACAGAGGACAAACACCTGTAGGTGGATGAACGTTTTGTTTTCTCAAGAGCATAAAAGAGCTAGGGGACTTAAATTCCAGGCAGGTGGTGGTGATGCACATCTTTAATCCCAGCACTCAGGAAGCAGAGGCAGGTGGATCTTTGAGTTCAAGGCCAGTCTGGTTGTCTTGGTTAGGGTTTCTATTGCTGCAAGGAAACACCATGAACAAAAGCAAGCTGGAGAGGAAAGGGTTATCTTGGCTTACATTTCCACATTGCTGTTCACTGCCATGTGGAAGTCAGGACAGAACTCAAACAGGGCAGGAACCTAGAGCAGGAGCTGTTGCAGAAGCCATGGAGGGGTGCTGCTTCCTGGCTTGCTCCTCATGGCTTGCTCATCCTGCTTTCTTATAGAACCCAGGACCACCTGCCCAGAGGTAACCCCACCCACCCTGGGCTGGGTCCTCCCCCATTAATCACTAATAAAGAAAACGAACTACAGGCTTGACTATAGCCCGGCTTTATGGAGGCGTTTTTTTCAACTGAAGCTCCTCCTCTCCGATGACCCTCACTTGTGTCAAATTAATATCAAACTAGCCAGCACAGTAGCGGAATCCGTGTCATTAGGTGCTGGAGACTGAAAGGAGAACTTGGAATAGGATCTGGATCATTGGCAGGGGATCTGGTGCCCCCAGGATGCAAGCGAGCCAAGGCTATCACAGATGGTGCATTCACTTGAAATGGCAATTTGTGGTCCTTTGTGGTTCTGAGGTTTTTGCTGTGCTAGAAGGATGACCTGTAGGTTTTCATGCGCCCTGAATGATGGTACTTGTACATCACATCCTCGCCTATTTGAAGCATGGAAACCACAGCACAGATTTTCTTTCTGCTTGGTGTGCGGGTCCTCAGTCAGTTCTCTGAATGGTGCTGCTGGCATCCCAGCTGCTTTCTTGACATTTTCCTTCCTGTACTAGAGATGCCTAATTATATGCAGAAAAACATATTAGTAGCTCAGTCGATAAATAATTAACCATTGCATCAATTGCTTGCTTTTCTTTACCTTACAAAGACAGCATAGATTCTCCTTTGCATTTTTAGTTCATAATAGTTAACTGGGCCCACTCCCTCTCCATGGCTGCTGGGCTTAGCTCCACCTCTACCATTTGCTCTGCCTGCTCTCACCCTTCCATTGCCACACTCCATGGTTCTTTCTTCTGTGTGTTACCTCCCTTGACAGTTGCATCCAATCTCCCATCACATCCTTGTGTGGCCCACTCTGCAGCCAGCTGAGAGTGATAAGCCCTCTCTTTAGCCTATGTCAAGGGCATCAGGTCCCAGATCCCAGGCTGAATCCCGTTTCTATCATTTATAACAGATGTGTGAATGAGGATAAGTGATGCTGGCCTCAGTCTTCTTATCTATAAAAGGGGGAGAATAACAGACTCTATCTTCCAGTTTTACAGTAAGTATTCAGGAAGTTAGCTTTGTAAAGTGCTTGGCTATGATAATCACATAATTAATGTTATCTACAATTTTATTTGAATAACTGGGCTTCAGAACCTGAATGAGTCTGCTAGCCAATCCCACACTCAATTCACCCCTCTAAATAAACACAACAAGGTACCTCTCACAGTCCCTCTACCCTTCCCTGTTTCTGTTAACAGTGTCAACTGCACTCCTGTTTTCTAGACCCGAGAGTTTCAATCACCTTGGAGCCTTTTAATGGTTTATATTTGTTTGTTTTGAGACAGGTTTTCACTGTGTTTCCCAGGCTGACCTCTAAATTCACCATCCACCTGCCTCAGTCTCCTGAGTGCTGGGATTATAGGTATACACTACCACACTCAGCCCTTAGAGCCTGTTTCTTTGGCCCCTACATCTGCCCCTACATCAACTTCCAAGTCCTACTTTTCTATTCCTATCTGGTCCCTTCAGTCTATTCCTGTCCATCACCTATTTCTCTCCCTAGTCTTTCAACTCTCAGGTTTTTCTTCCCAACATTCCTCACATGTGGACATCACAGGAACATTCATCCTTGCACGGAGCTGTCGCTGCTTGCTTCTGAGTCCTAAGCACACTTCTACTTACTCATGTTGCTTATGGAAATATCCAGCTTCCTGTGTAGGATTCAGGTTCCTATCCAGTTTCACAGGCTCAGCTCATGTGCAGAGGGCTGGGAGGCTGGAGGCTGCCTTGTACACAGCACAAGTGGGTGGCAACTTGTAGTGGGAGAAACTATGAGTCACTTAGCCACATCCAGTAGACAGCAAAGGGTATAAAAAGGAGGAGCAGACAACTATATCTAAAATAGCAAAAACTATCAAAATCATATGGACATGAAGAACAGTCAGCCACAAATATTGTCACTCATCTGCCGTGTGCCAGACAACACAGGAGGTTGCTGGGACCCAGGGATAGGATGGCCTGACCCTCCAAGATGGGCAGCTGGGGAAGGGCACAGGAAAATCTGGGCTCAGACACACTGTGAGGACAGCAGGACACTTCTGTGGGAATATGAAGGATAGATGCTCATCTGTGTCAGAGTGTGTAAAGGAAACTTCTAGAAGAAAGTGACCTAGCTGAGAATGGAAAGCATAAGTCAGGTGAAGGTAGAGAGGTAATGATGGGGATTATCAAGGCCAAGGGGATGGCCTAAGGTCACCAAGACACTGGAGGTTCCATGTAGTAGTGATGTTGGCCTGTGACTTAGCTGGGGATAGAAAAAGTAGAACATGTTGGAAGATGCAATGTATTTCAAGGCATCTGTGTTGATCTGTGGGGTCAATAATATAATTTATTTACTTGTTTATTTATAGTGCTGGGGGTTGGACTGTGTGTCGTCTTAGGCAAGCACTCTGCCTCTGAGTTCTGTCCACAGTCATCTTTCCACTGTTAGTTTTGAGATAGGGTCTCACTAAGTTGCCTAGGCTGGTCTCTCAAGTAGCTGAGGTGACAGGCCTGAGCCATCCAGGCCCATAGATACATTCGTCTTTATCTGTCAATGTAAAAGTAATTTCTACGATAAAGATACAGTGAAAAAACAGGGGTGGACGAGGAAAGACTTTAGATTTTACTCAAAGCAGGAGAAATGCTGACAAGTTATAAGCAGGGAGTGGGTTCATCACAGTTTGGTTTTCTCAGAAGCCGAAAGCCTGGATTTGAGTTAGGAAAAGGCAACACACACCAGTGATGAGAACTCAGGCCAATTCCATTATTGACAAGAGACATCATTCACCTCCAACCCCTGCAGTCTATAGGAACTGAGAGACTGTGTCCTAGGACCAAGATTCTGGGATGCCAGCACCTGAAATGATCCTAGACAGTGCCTACTCCAAACTTAAAGTGGTGTGTTGATGAGGAGGAGAGGGACTCATGAGCCCCCACCCTTCCCAAGGATCTGGAGGCAGTTAACACTTACTGGAGAAAGGAGAGACATTTTTCTCAACGGTGGAGCCTTTGGCAAGTTACCCTTACTACTGCAAATGTCCTATTACTCACACTCCTATGAGCAACCCTACAGAAACTCCTGGGGTCAGAACAAAGAAAAGAGAAAAGGAAAAGATATGAAACTAAAAGAAGAAACAGGGAGAGGAAGGGGATCAACAGAGTGGGAGGAGACGTGAGGGAGTAATAGAGGTGAATATGATAAAAATACATTAGACACATGGAGGAAAATGTCACAATGAAACCAGTTAGTGCGTGTAATTAGTATACACCAATAAAAAACGTCTTAAAAGAGGTGTAGTGAATACTGAGTCCTCGCCTTTTCTGTTTGGTGCCTTCATTCAGCACCCAGTGTCCATCCACCTCTGTGGCTGTTGAGTAACTGTGACATAACGAGAGGTGGAGACATTGCTCCCCCCCCCCCCCACCCCCAGAGGGACCAGGCTATGATGAGCCTCTGCTTGGACAAGTTCCCCTGAGGAAGAGAGGAAAAGAGGGCCATGCAAAGCAAGACATTGTTTTCATCTCAAAAGGGAATAACCTATCATTTATTCTTGAGCCAACTAGGGTGATCATGGCCCTTGAACATGGATTCAGATTGCCTCCAAACACATATTGAACCATGGAAGTGATTACACGAGATCTTATTGGCTAGAGTGCCAACAACATAAATCAAGGCATTTGCCAAGTTACCTTTGGGGATCTTGCTTGGGTAGGCAGGTCACAGTAAAGTGGAGAGAATAACTGCTATCGGATAACATTCTTGGCTTTTAGACTAGTGGAAGCTATTGGCCTTCCAGAATACATACTAAAGCTTCTGGTGGTCACAGTGATATTAGGATCGACACACAATCTGCAATGAATGGGCTTCCAAAAGGACTCAAAGTAGGCCCGGATGATTTGATTCTGATCTGTAACATTCTAACTCTCCACAATCAAGTTCAGTCACTGGGCCTTGTGTCTATACAAATTGCGTGACTATGCATGTGGAGGCTACAGGTCTATGTTGGGTGTCTTCCTCAATTGCTCTCCACCTTATATTGGAGACAGAGTCTCTCACTGAGTCTGGACTAGCCTGGCTGGCAGGTAAACCCCAGGGATTTTCCTGTCTGCCTCCCTAGCTGCAATGCCCAGCTTTTTATAGGGGATCAAGCTTAGGTTCTCCTGGTTAGGCAGCAAATACTTTACCCACTGAGCCGGCTCCCCAGCCGCCTCGTGTAATAGTCTTTAACACAGGTGTGACTTTTCTTTTATTTAGAGAACTTCCATTTGCAGGAGGCAGGGAAGTCAAGCTTCCCAGAGGGACGAGACTCTGCCTGGTTACACTGACAGACACCGCACGCACGCACGCACGCACGCACGCACGCACGCACGCACTCATCCAGTTCTGAAAAACACTGACGCCATCTCTCCTCCAGGGCCATTCGAAGGCTGGCTGAATAGGATTTAGTCCAGTATTTCATGTCATCAGAGAAAGCGTCTATCTCAGCCAGCAGCTGAGTCATCCCAGCAGCTCTTAAAGTGGGGATTAGTCACAGGACTTCCATCTGATTATCCTCACAACAAGGCTGAGGAAGTCTCCTGCCCTCAACCCTCAGGTAGCTCTTGAAGGTTTCTAGAAGATTCGGCATCACTATTTTCTGACAGTCCAGGGTCATTTCCTGGCTTTGAGTCCACACCATAGAATAGGCCTGAGCTGCAGAAAGCTGAAAGCAAAGCCAGTGTGTGTGTGTGTGTGTGTGTGTGTGTGTGTGTGTGTGTGTGTGTGTGTGTGTGTGCACGCGCGTGGGGGTGGAGGAGTGGGGTGGGGGTGTGCATGTCTGTGTGTCTGCATGTTCCTGTAAGCCAGAGGTCAGCCTCAGGTGTTCGGCTCACTGCTAAACATAGTGCTTAGCACAATAAACACATTTCAAGAGACACTTTTAAAATTTCATTTGCAGATTTCTGTTGTTTCACCAGGATAAAGTCAGGAAGCAAACAGAACAGAAGGCTCTGTGTTAGCTATCTGGTCATTATTCTACCCATGATTTCACAGTTTCCTCACTTATCACAAGCCGATGGTGGCTGGTTGATACCAACCTGATGTTTTACTCCTTTGGGGACATTAGAGCCGCTTCTGTGGTTTACCTGTTGCTATCATTTGCCTGCTTTCTACTTCCTCTTTCTTTCTTTTTTCTTTGCAGTGCTGAGCTTTGAATCAAGGGCCTCACACCCACTAGGGCTCTCCGCCACTGAGTGGCACTCCCCATTGTCCTTTCACTTCTTTCTATGTTATCACAGCCTCTCAAGAGAAGCTGCCCAGGTTCGGCTTGGGCTCGTTCTGCACTGGCATTACACTCATGACCCTCCTGCCTCAGTCTCCCTCGTAGCTGGAAGAACAGGGCTGCACTGCCAGGCCCCATCTGTCTGTCCACTTTTTACATGTATTTATACTCCATGGCACACGTGTGGGGTTCAGAGGACAACTGAAATGAATTGGTGCCCTCCTTCGTCTATGTGGAACCCCAGGGGAATCAAGTTCAGGTGGTCAGGCTCGGTGGCAAGTGACTTTACATCTCGCTGGCCCTCACTTGTCCACTTACTACTTACCAGTCTTACTGAGATCAGTCTGTACACATTGTTATGAGAGCACTAATGTGTAGATCAGGAACAGACCTGAGAGCTGGTGCTAGCCTGCAGGCCTGCTGATATCCCAGACACCACGGAGGTTGACAGGCCCCTTGCAGTCTGCCCATCATAGCCTCTGAGCCCTTCTCTTTCATATGAACATGCAACACTTCTTTTCCTTCCTTCCCTTTTTTTTTTTTTTCTGTTGGTGCTAGGGACCAAACCCAAACCTGCCCACACGTGAGGCAAAAGCTTTCCCCCCTGGGACGGATCCTCTCCTCTCGTGCTGTGCTGCCCACCCTCTTTTGACTTTTTATATTGAGATGCTCTCACTAACTTGCTGATGCTCTTCACCTTCATCATCAGCCACTTCTTGTCCCCCCCACCTCAAAAAACAAAACAAAACAAAAAGCCTATAGCTCTCCTTGTCCACTGAGAACTCACTGACCATAAGATTTCACATACAGAGGACCAGGATCCCAGGAGGAAAAGCAATACGTCATGAGAAAACTAAGCTCTGATGAAGCCAGTATCCTCCATGACACAGTGGCCAACAGCAGTCGTGAGTCAGAGTCTGGCCATTACCCAGCTCTCCTAAGGTGTCTCTTGTCCAAGAGGCTGGCCCCTGAATAGCAGTTGAAAGACAGCGCCCTCAAAGAACACAGAGAAAGTAGAGAGCCCGAAGGAAGACAGGCACCATCCCTGGAGACGTGGTCCAGGATTCCACAAGGACCTGATGGAACACAGGCTGCATGCACCAAGTGGGGCTGCATGCAAAGGAGGTCAAGTAGCTACTTTGACAGCATCTGCAGAAAGTGTGACTTCCCTTCTCTTCTTTGATTAAGCTCCCGGAAGACAGAACACATCTTTACTTCCCCCTTGATCTTGCTAGTGAAGTTGTCAGGGTCCAATCCTGGGCCCTGACAGCCCTAAACAAGCTTGGCCCAGCCATTCATCCTCATCACGCCGCTTAAAGAGACAAGCAACAGTAAAAAGCAGAGAGGGGTGATGTTTTCAAAGTGGCCACACTGGGAAAAAGCACAAAGGTCCACTCATACCTCCAACACTGTTTAGGAGTCCAGACATAAGGTTGGGATTTGAATCGAAGGCAAATAGTTAAGCAGTCCTAGTCAAGGTGTGATCCTGCCCACCGCTGACCCCTCATTGTCACAGCTCCAGTGTCTTCTGAATGGTGGTCTAAGCATGAGATTCCTGGGGAAATTCCTATTTTTAGGGTCCATTGTTTCAAGAGTCCGAGACCCATAGGGTGGGGCACAAGTATCTTTTTCGAATATATCTTCATTCCTGCCAGGACAGTTGCAATCTCAGAGAAGAGGAGCTTTGTCTAGGAAGTGTCCCTGCCCCCAACAGCTATTTATTCCCAGCACTCCCCACAGGCCACATGCTACATGACCCAGAGGTGCTGCTCAGGGCGAGCACAGTCCCTACGGACTCCTTTTCCCTGTTGTAATAAATTCAAACCCAGACTCCATCCTCACAAAGCAGGGGCAATGTGCCAGGGAAAACGCTGTTGTTTTCTGAAGCATGGTTTTGGAATGTACCCTAAAATGTTTTATGTAACAATCTCTTTGAATTCTCGCCACAAATCTGTGAGATTGTTAATGCCCTTATTCCAGAGACCAGGAGCCAGAGGCACAGAGGCACAGAAAGTTTATGTAACACGATGCAAGTTACCTAGCTTAGATGGGAAATCTAGGCATGCCTCTGGTCAGAGCCTGCACTAGATGATATTGTTAAGGTCTGAGTATGACATGTCCCCACAGGATCGTGTGCTAAATGCTTGGTTCCCAGGTGGTGGAGTTTGTCTTATTGGGGTTACCATTGCTATGAGGAAACACAATGACCAAGGCAACTTGGGAAGGAAAGGATTTATCTGACTTATGCTTCACATCACTGTTCATCATCAAAAGAAATCAAGACAGGAGCTCAAATGTCAGGAACCTGGAGGCAGGAGCTGATGTAGAAGCCATGGAGGGGTGTTGCTTACTGGCTTGCTCCTCATGGCTTGCTTAGCCTGCTTTCTTATAGAACCCACAATGGGCTGGACCTTCCCCCATCAATCATTAGTTAAGAAAATATCCCTACAGGCTTATCTACAGCTCCATCTTATGGAGGCATTTTCTGAATTGAGGCTCCCTCCTCTTGGATGACTTTAGCTTGTGTCAAGTTGGCATAAAACTAGTCAGCACAGAGATTTGTTGTTGTTGTTGTTTTTTGAGAAAAGGTTTCTCTGTGTTGTTTTGGTGCTTGTCCTGGATCTTGCTCTGTAGACCAGGCTGGCCTTGAACTCACAGAGATCCACCTGGCTCTGCCTCCCCAGTGCTGGGATCAAAGGCATGCGCCATTGCCACCCAGCCACAGGGATATTTTTTAAAGTTCTGGAAACTTAAGGAGGAGGGATCTAGCTGGAGAAGTCAGGTCCCTGGGGGTGGGCCCTTGGGAACTAGCTTGTTACTAGCTCTTTCTTAGTATCTCTCTAGTTCTTCTCTGCTAGAGAACAGCTTTCCTCTGCCACATCCTTCTCCCACACAATGCTGTGTTCATGCACAAGGGGCCAAGCAATCATGAACTGAAACCTCTAGAATGATGAGCAAAACCCATTTGCCCTCCTTCCCATTGTTTCTGTCAGGTATTTCATGACAAAGATGTGAAAACAATTCACCTGTGAACTCTCACTGCAACACAGGGAAACTATGAAAAGCAAGATGAGTTATTGACTTATTAGGTTGCCCAAAAAAATGGGAAATGAAAAGACGTTCAAGGTGGGGAGGGCCTGTGGAGAGGTTGTTAGGATCCTGCCCTCACTCCTCGGGGTCTTGAGTCTTACATCATCAGCGGGTGCTGGCGACTATTTAAGCCATGGTCACGCAATCTGCGCCTCAAAAAGCTGGACACAAACCCCACCCTCTCTATTCCCTCTCTGCTCTCTGCTCTGCTCTGCTCCGCTCCCTCTCCCCAGGCCTGGCTCCCCTCTCTGTCCTCTCCTTCTTTCTAATAAAGCTCTCTGTAACTCTGATACATGACTTTTCTGCCAGTAACCAGTGCCACCACCCAGCGCCATTTACCTATTAGAGGTGATCCCTGCCACCCAGGTAGAGAAGGTGATTCGAGTCCATTCTTTTCCTCCCATCAAGGGTCACAAATTATTTCCTTATCCTCAGATCCAGATATTTCAAAACATCACACTGGTGTTTCTCAAGCCGTTATCCATGGTTGAGGCACAAGGCCCACTTGGTAAGCTGTCACCAGTGTTGTTCTTCTTTTTAAAAAGTGCTTTTGGTTGCATGAGTGTTTGTGTGTGTGTGTGTGTGTGTGTGTGTGTGTGTGTGTGTGTGTGTGTGTGTATGGCTACATGTGTGTATGCAGATGCGTGTGCACATGTGTTCATATGCAGGTGGAGGTTGGAGGGCTGCCTCCAGTGTTATTCCTTAAGTACTGCTCTTCTTGCTTTTGAACTAGAGTCTTTCATTGTCCTGAATCTCACCAAGCAGGTAAGGCTCCAGGAATCTGCCTGTCTACACCTGTCTATTTCTGTGATTAAAACGGGGATTAGAAGCAAGTGCTGCCACACCAAGCTCTGAATGCCTAGGCTCTGAGCACCGAATTCAGGTCCTTGTACTTGCAAGACAAGCACTTTGTAGACAGATCTATCTCCCTGGCCCTGTCCAGTGTTTCTCTTAAAACATAAAACAGAATAAAATGAAGTCAAGGGTAAAAACTGAGAATGTGTCACCTTTCCTTTAGATTTTTGGCTTCTGTGAGAAATTATTTAATTCTATGTCTCATGTGTGGTATGTGTATGCAAGCATGAATGTACATGTGGGTACATACATATGTAGGTCTTTGAGATGTGAGCATTTCTGAAGTGTCTGGATTAGTTCTCTTGCAAAATGCCCTGCCATCTGGACTGGTCTGTTGCTGTGTGTGTTGGGGCCGTTGTTCCCTTACAGCTGATTCACTGAAGGTGTGAACTATGTGATATTTCTGGATAGCAGTCTGTCTGCATGCATGAAAAACAGAACTGAACACACACTTCCGGGAACGTCTCTCAAAGTTGGGGATGATGGGTGGACAGTGCCAAGACTTTCACGGAGTCGGTATTTCCACTACCACAATAAACACCCCCTATAATAAGAACCTAAATAATAATCAGTAAAGAGAAAATAAGCTAAGTTGTATTCTACGACATGTACAAGGAAGCATGAAGCCAGTAAAATGATGAGACTTAGATAAACCAGGCATGCCGGTTGTGTGCATCCATAGTCCCAGCACCTGGGAGATGGAAGCCGGAGGATCAAGAGTTCAAGGGTCACCTGGAAGTGGTTGCATATACCATTGATTCCAGAACTCTGGAGGTAGAGCAGGAGGATCTCCATGAGTTGGAGGTTAGCCTGAAAACAAACAAACAAAAAAAAAAAGAGTTCAAGGGTTAGGGAGATATATCAGTGTAAGGTGCTTGTCTCACAGGGGTGAAGACCTGATTTTGGATTCCCAGAAGCCACATAAAGCAAAACAGTGTGTCTGTAACCCCAGTGCTCCTATGCTGAGATGGGAGGTGAAGACATTGACCAGCATGGCATCTACATAGCATCAAGCTAAAGTCTGACTCAAACAAGGTGGAAATTGGGGATTGACCTGGAAGCTATCCTCTGACCTCCACATGGGTGCTCTGGCACCTGCATACCTGCCCTCACATGTGTGCATACATAACAGTTCAAAGTTATCCTTCCATGTATAAGGAGTTTGAGGCTAGCCTGAGCTCCATAAGACCTTGTCTAAAAAAAAAGTGAGAGACTTAAAAATAGTGAATTGCTGTCTGTATGCTTTTGCAGGAGAAAAAAATGCAACTAGGAAAACTGTCAAGCTATTGGGTTAAAATGAGAAGTTAAGCTGATTGATGCTCATGAACAATTAGGAGTGGTAAATACCATCCAAGAAGAGCCACTGGGTAAAAGGGTGTGAAAGCAGGATGTTTAGGGCAGGGGAGGCAGAGAGAGACCTTTAGACTGGAGCAGGGAGATGCCACTTTACCCAAGCAATCAGTCTAGATCCCCAGCACTGGAATAAACACCAGTTGGACCTCCTCTTGCTCAGTATCCATGACACTTAGATCGCATTCTTGTCCGAGAGATGTAATCAGAATCTAGTTAGAAACAAACCAGCCCATAAAGACCAATCCATATTGAAGGGCATTCTGCAAGGAAATTGGCTCAAGATTGGTTCAAGATTGTCCACATGACAAATTACACACACACACACACACACACACACACACACACACACACACACACACGGAAGGAGAAAAGATTCTAGAATGATGTTGTCAGACCTGCCATCTTTCAAGGGCTTGAAAGTGGATCAAAGATGGCAAAGAGACATGATAACCAAATAAAGTGTCTTTGAGGAAGATTGTGGGGTAACTGGAAAGTTTGAGTGCAGGCTGGGTTTAGGATCCTATTATTTTGTCTGTGATAATTGTGTGTTAAATGTTTCTGTCTCCTCAGTGGAAGACTCAACTCCCAATAGGATGGTATTGAAGATAAGGCCTTTAAGAGGGAAAAGGACTTAGATGAGGCCACAGGGTTGAGCCCTGATGGGATTGTCCTTGCCAGAAATGGGTGTAAGAGACTCTAAAGCATGGTCTCCGACCCCTCTTTTTGTGCAGATTTATTTCTCTCCTGTTTCTTCTCCTCTCTCTTCCCTCTCTTCCTCTTTTGTCTGTTTCTCTTCTCTTCATCCTTTCCTTCCCTCCCTCCCCCATCTCCCATGTGAGGACACAGCAGAACAGAGCCATGAGCAAGTTAGGAAGAGAACCGTACCCAGAACCATGTCAGTTAACACCTTGACCTTGGCCTTTCATTTCCAGGGGAAAACTGTAAGGTGTTTATGCCCACAGGCTGCAGCTTTGCAGTCAAAGCCCAGACTGAGGGTTAGGCCCAGTGCTGAGTGGCATGACATAAATACTGCTTTCAGCCTGTCCTCTACTCCAGGACACTTACAGTAAGTAAGAGCTGTGATGTCTGTAGCTTATTTCCTCATGGTTCAAAAAATTGCTGGTAAATAGATGAGAGAGAGAGAGAGAGAGAGAGAGAGAGAGAGAGAGAGAGAGAGAAGTATGTTTGAGCAAATGAAAGGCAATGTTAATAGCAGGCTAATCTAGGGAAAGGGTGGGAGTAGCTAGAGACACAGCTCAGTGGCAGAGCACTTGCCTCGAATGCATAAGGCCACAGGTTTAAACCCCTCAGTACCACACACCTACCCAAAATAAATGACTGTTTTGTTTTGTTTTTCCCCAGCTGGGTATGGTGCTACTTGCCTGTAATCCTGCACTTAGGAGGTAGAAGCAGGAGGATCAGGAATTCAAAGCCAGCCTCATTACATAGTAAGTTCAAGACCAAGCTGAGGGTTTCTCTAACAGCCATGGCTGTACTGTGACTCACTTTGTAGACCAGGCTAGCCTCAAACTCATAGAGATCCGCCCGCCTCTGCCTCCTGAATACTGGGATTAAAGGTGTGTGTCACCACTGCCTGGTGAATTTGGCCACTTTTTTTGTAGTCAGTAGAAAGACTTCTACAGACGTACTCGAAGGCTAGGTTGCAAGCCAGGGGCAGCATAGTTCAGATTGGATGTAACTGCAGCCACATCCAAGGCCAGAACTCTTTCCTTGGCCTCCTGTCCAAGATGGCTGTTTTACAGATACAGAGACGTTAACTGACTTTTACAGAGACACACACATCTACTCAGGGATAAAGACAGAACTGAAGTCTGGATTTAGGCCTCCTATCTATCCCATGGCCCTCTTCTTCTGAGCTGTGGCTGTAAAGTACCTGGAAGGAATACTCTTTAAACTTGTGGCTCCCCTGATAAGGAGGCTGGGCCTTCAGCACAGGAAATTAGTCAGGCCTTTGGAAAAGAGCCAAGGACTGGCAGGAAGCTCGGAGTGGGCCTCAAAGGGGTGATATGCAGTAAAGCAACTAGTGTGGCGATGTTGACAGAATCACTTGATGCTCTGATTAAGAAGCATGAGTTGTCACTCGTGATGGGCGCTGGGAAAGCCAGGCTGGAGACATCAGCCGGACAGGCAGCCATGGGCATTTCTAAGCCGTCAGGGCTTCAGACTTACTGACTAGGCTGTACTTGAAAGAAAGAAAGTAGCACCCAAGGACATATGCTGACACTCCTCCAGATGCTGGCTGGACAGCAGCAACCTGTGTGTCTCACCGGCCACCCTCGTCTTCATCTGTTTGATTGCTTTTTGATTCTTGAGACTGTCTTGAGTCAGGTACCACCATGCCCAATTTGCTTGTTTTTGAGACAAGATCTCATATCCCAGGCTGACCTCAAACTTGCTGTTCTCAAAGATGATCTTGAGCTTCTGATCCTCCTGCCTCTACCTCCCAAATGTTAAGATTACAGACATGTACCAGCAAACCGTGTGCAGAGTGGGAGACCGAGTGCAGGGCTTTGTGTATACTAGGCAAGCATTCTTCCAACTGCATCACATCTCTAGCCTCTGATATCTATACATATTTTAATCCACATCTTAACCTTGCCAAGAACTAGGAAAATATGACTTGCATACCTCAGAGCTTCCAGAAAGATATCCATTGCAAGTGTTCTTGAACTTGTAACCTAACACTGTTCACGCTCCTCTGCTATTACCAAAATCTGGGGCTGAATCCTCTGTGGAAGCAGAGAGCTCTATTCTGAAGATTCCTGCCTGGGACATCACTGGAGGGGCTGCTCCCTTAAAGCCAAAGACACAGCACTGGTACCGTATCACATACTAGTGCCATAGCTTATGACTCCATATTGAGGGTTAACGACAGAGCTTCCAGACCTCAGAGGAAAGCCTATGGTCATGTACGCAGACTGTTCCATTTCAAGTGGTCACATGATTATTTTAAACTTAGGGAAACATACAGGTTTTATGTAACATACCTCCTTCCTCTCTTCCATCCTTCTTCTTTTCTCTCCATTCTTTCTCTCTTCTCTCTGACATGATGAACCATTTTAAAAGGTACCATTCAGTGCCATTTAATTCCATGTTGTGCTCTCTAGGTTTAACACTTTTCCATCACTCCAAGACTGTATGTAGGCATACTACACATACACATATTACACCTATATGCTATGCACACTAGACATATATATGTATATGTATATACATATATACATATATACATATATACATATATATATTGCACTCATACACATACTATACACCCCACACATTACACATATAGATATGCTGCACAGACCTATATACAATTGTGGTGATATATTGTATATCAAATAAAGCTTGCCTGAGGATCAGAGGACAGAGCCAGCCACTAGATTAAATATAGATGCCAGGCAGTGGTGGCACACACCTTTAATCCTAGCACTCAGGAGGCAGAGATCCATCTGGATCTCTGTGAGTTCAAAGCTACCCTGGACTATATGAGATTGATTTAGTCTAGGAGAGAAACAGAGCCAGGCAGTGGTGGAACACACCTTTAATCCCAATACTTGGGAGTCACACACCTTTAATCCAGCACTTGAGATCTCATGCCTTTGCTACCAGTATTTGGGAAGCACACAGGCCATTAATCCCAGCACTAGGAAGGAAGTGAAATGGCTGGGTGGAGAAAGGTATCTATGACAAGAACAGAGACCCTTTCAGCTGAGGACTCAGGGGCTTTCATAAGACCAGTCAGAGGATTCCTGAATATAGGATCTTGCCTTCCATTTGGCCTGAGGATTCAGTAGTGGTGAGAAGTTTCTCTAGTGGCTTGTTCCTTTGTCTTTCTGATCTTTCAGCATTTACCCCAATATTTGGCTCTGGGTTTTTTATTATAAGACCATTTAGGATTCATGCAGCATACATTTATGCATATGTATCTATCTCATACATATGAGATACTACACCATATACATATATACCCTATGCTCACTGTACACAACATCCACATTGTCTTAGTTAGGATAACTATTGTTTTAATGAAACACCATGGCCAAAATAACAAGTTGTGGAGGAAAGGGTTTATTTGGCTTACACTTCCGCATTGCTGTTCATCTGCAAAGGAAATCAGGACAGGAACTTAAACAGGGCAGGAACCTGAAGGCAGGAGCTGATGCAAAGACCATGGAGGAGAGCTGCTTACTGACCTGTTCCCCCTGGCCTGCTCAGTCTGCTTTCTTATAGAACCCAGGACCACCAGCTCAGAGATGGCACCACCCACAATGGTCTGGACCCTCCCCCAACAATCACTAATTAAGAAAATGCCTTACAATTTTATGAAGGTATTTTCTCAATTAAGAAATCTCCTTTCAGATAACTCTAGTTTGTGTGTCAAGTTTTCATAAGACCAGCCAGCACACACACTAACTGCATGTATACACACTCACACACATACAACATACTTACTTGCATACACTTAGGCGCACATACACAAAAACCACATCCATAGTCTATATGGCATAGGCTTTGTTTATTTCTTTGAATTATATACAGATTCTTACACATTGCTGGTGCAGAATGGTGTGGTATAGAAAAGCAATTGAGCATTTCCTCAAAATGAGAGATGCAAAATCACCACATCTTCCAGCAATTCCACATGTTCTCTCTCTCTCTCTCTCTCTCTCTCTCTCTCTCTCTCTCTCTCTCTCTCCACACCTAACACATACACTGTCCACACATACCACACACCACTTTACATGTATATATACACTATACATATTGTTCACTGCACACACACATGGGTAGTGGATGGAGAGTTGTCCACCTCTTTTGGCCCAGACTGTAGCAACTAGCCTGTGTTATGAGCCTTATCTAATTTGATAATGATTATTAGAAAAAAAGCCATCTCAAAAAGAAAAAGAAAGTAAAGAAAGAAAGGAAGAAAGAAAGAAAGAAAGAAAGAAAGAAAGAAAGAAAGAAGTTTAGTTAGGCAGTGGTGGCACATATCTTTAATCCCAGTACTCAGAGAGGCAGAGGCAGGCAGGTCCATGATTTTGAAGTCAGCCTAGTCTACAAAGCTAGTTCCAGGATAGCCAGGGCTACACAGAGAAACCCTGTCTCGAAAAGCCAAACAACAACAACAAACAAACAAACAAAAAAAAGGGACATTGGGCTCAGAGACAGCTAGCTACACAAGGAGAATGCCGTATGGAGATGAAGGCTGGGATTGCCCCAGCGACGCAACCACAGCCATGGGATACTAAAGAGAACTGAAGGCAGAGGCCTGTAGCAGACTCTTGCACAGCCTCAGCCTGAGCCACCGGTCCATACTCTGACCTTGGTGTTCCAGCCTCCAGACTAAGGCTCTGATGCTAAACCACCTGGCAAACGAGCACACAGGTCAGCCTGGGAACAAGACCTGGACCTACTACATTCTAGAAAACTCAGCTGTTGGGGACAAAACCCACAAATGATTGCCCCTCAGATGCCAGGAAGTCCTGTGCAGAGACTGTGTGTGTCCAGAGTTACGAGTAGGATAGGACCAGCAACCCTAGAGAGACTTTGGACAGGGGTGTCTAAATGCAATGTAAGCTCAAATCAGATTCAAGAGGAGGTGTTACAGACCTTGCCATATACACAGCATGCACAGGGCCACAGATCTGGAAAGAACATCCTTAGAAGCAAGGGGATAGAGAGGGCTGGCCATCTCTAGTTCCTGGACAGGCTGCAAAGGTTCCCAGGACCTCGAGTCTCTCCCTTCTATGTGTTGAGATGGCAATACCTTCTTCACAGCTCAGTGCAGGGCAAAGTGCTTGGTGCTGCTGAAGGTGTATTAAGTAGGTTCACACCTGGGAGCCAGTGACTTGCCGTTTTGGCCATGGCTTCCAAAGTAGGTTCAGCCTGGTGACATATCCAGAGCTCAGGATCCCACCCCTCACCCGCCCCGCCCCACCCCAAGAAATGGACTAGGTAGGTCTGCATGCTAGATCAGAGACACTTGAAGGAGCTTTCTTTTCTTTTCTTTCTTTTTATTTATTTTTTGTTTGTTTGTTTCCAGACAGGGTTTCTCTGTGTAGCTTTAGTGCCTGTCCTGGACCTTGCTCTGTACACCAGGCCCAGCCTTCTGAGTTCTGGGATTAAAGGTGTGCACCACCACCACCCAGCTGAAAGGAGCTTTCTCCACCACATTCTGAGTTGTTGGTCTGGGGAGCCAGTAGGTGTGTGCACACTGCCGAGCTTCAAACATGAGATGAGGCAATTTAGAAATGCTACCCTTTAACTCATATGGTACCAAGCAAAAGTGGACATCAGGATGCAAATGTTAGGTGTGTGGTGATGCATGAGGCTCAGTCCTCATAAGAAAACAAACATTCTTCTTACAAACAAACCCATCCCAGAAGTACATATACACATGTGCACATACATGTGTTAATGTGTGCACACAGAGGCCAGAGACCAGTCAGAAATACCCTTTATTAGGAACTATCCACCTTGTTTTGAGGTAGGGTCTCCCACTAGCCTGGAACTTTCCAAGTACGCTAGGCTGGCTAGTCAATGAACCCTAGAGATCCACTTATCTCCACCTCTGTGGTGCTGGAATTGCAAGGGTATGTTACCATGCCTTGTTTTTTTTAACATGGGTTCTGAGTATTGAACTCAGGTTCTCATGCTTATATGGCAAGCACTTTACAAACTGAGCCATATCCCCAGGTTCATGTTTGATCTCTATCTGCTAGTGCTGTCTTAGGAGGCTAAGGGACCTTTGGGGGGGGGGATGTCACTGGAAAAAAGAGGTCATTAGAGGTGTCACTAGAAAGGTATACCAGGACCCTGGTCCCTACTAGTCTACCATGATGTGAACAGCATATGTCACATGCTTCAGCCACCTTGATCTTCATTTCCTTGCCTTGATAGACTTGTCCCTTTGAAACCAAGAGCCAAAATAAACATTTCGCCTTGTTTTATTCAGGTATCATGGTCACAATGATGCAGAAATAGCTGTTTATACATTCAAACACACATACACACACACACACACATACATACACACACACACACACACACACACACACACACGCATGTGAGCATGAATTCACTAACACCAAGTTCAGCCAGAGGATTGTGCTCCCAAGGAATCTGGGAATTAGAATTATCCATTCTAGAAGATCAGGAGGGCCAGGAAGATGGGAGGTTGCTGAAGGTGACGTCAGTTCTGTCTAAGGGAAGAGTACCAGTAGGCTGCTTGGTCAGAACATTAGTCAAGACAAAGATGGCTGCTCAGGTGCCCACAAAGCTTCGGGGCTCAGGGCCCAGAGGAGGCTGGCAGGAGGGAGAATCTAAAAGCAGATCCAGGGACAGAAGATGGTGAGGAAGATTCGTCACCATGAAATGACACATGGACCCCAACTACTCCACAGCTGCAGACAGGAACATAGCGCTAAGCTACAAGAGTGTTGAAGTGTGTGACACCAGGGACACTGAAATCTACATTTCTGAATAAAGAAAATCGGTATCAGAAGCCAAGAATGTGGCAGTAAGATGACCTTGTACACAGAAACGCTAATGTTCAATTCATTGGTTGATTGATTGCAGTATTGGGGATCAATCCCAAGGCTTTGAGGATATAAGGCAAGTGTCCTACCACTGAGCTATACCTCCAACCGGAATTGGTTTCAGTTGGCTTCACTTCAAACCTGTGACAGCTATGTTTTCATATTAAATTTTCATTAAACGTCCTCAGTCTTCGATTATGTTTTTAAAATAATGAACAGCTTCTTTGAACCAGGCTCTAGGTTAGCGCCTGGGAGAATCCAACACAGCTGCTGACTCCAAGAAGTTCCCCAAATGGCACCCTGCGCAGTGCTCTAGGAGGAAAGCCCCAGGGCATCCTCTGAGGGTAGAAATGGGGTCAGTGGGTGCTCCCAGGGGAGCGACTGCTTCTCTCATGGCTACTTCTCCTCCTTTCCTACCTCACAGAGGGTGTGACAGTTGGCATGGCTTTGTAATCTCGACCACAGAAAGCTACTCCACCCTTTGTCCCAGAGAAACTCCGGCTTGTCCTGTTATGATTGCCACATGATACCTGTACCATCTGATAAGGACCTATTTCAAAACTGTGCTCCTAATTCCTGCCAAAGTGAACAAGCTGGGTCCAGCTGAGGGCTAAGTAGGGATCCATGAAGTGAAAGTAAAAAACTCAGCAGGCACCTAGAATGAGATCACACACACACACACACACACACACACGCACGCACACACGCACGCACGCACGCACGCACGCACGCACGCACACACGCACGCACGCACGCACGCACGCACGCACGCACATATCTTGTGTGCACTGCAAAGATATGCACAGACTTGCTTGTGTAAGTGCACTGACAGAATCATTCCATGCCCAGTTTCTAGAACAAGGAAGCCATCCTGAATGAGGCTCACTGGAAAACAGCCACAAGAAATCCAAGAGCTTCTTCCCAGGAGATGGACAGGGAAGGGTTTGGTTTCCTGTTCTTACACAGAGATACGCCCAGGTGGAATGTCCTAGTTAAGTTTCTGTTGCTGGGATAAACATTGCCCAAAGCAACTTGGGCTGGAAAGGGGTTATTTCATCTTATGGGTTCCTGTCCATCATCAGGGGAATCCAGGACAGGAGCTCAAAACAGGAACCTGGAGGTAGGAACTGAAGTAGAGGCCATGGAAGAACCCTGTTTACTAGCTTGCTCCCGCATGGCTTCTTCCTCCGAGACATTCTTGTCAAGTTCAGGCCCACCTGTTCAGGGATAATACTGCCCATAGTAGGTAGGGCCCTCCTGCACCAATTAGCAATTAAGAAAATGCTCTGCAGGCTTGCCCATGGGCTGAGCTGATGGAGGCCATTCTTCAGTTGAGAGTCTTTCTTCCCAGATGTGTTTAAGTTTGTGTCACAAGCATGTAGTGGGTAGCTGTTCCAGCTTTGACCTGGAAGTACTACCCCCATTGAGGCTTCTGTTCTTGTATAATATTTGTGGGACCAGCCTCAATATTATACATGCCAGGGGCTCAGGAGAGAGAACTACTAACGGCGAGGACTATTTTCAGGAAATAGAATCTCAGCACACCAAGTTCCATAGTCCACTTGCTTTAATTCCTCTGGCATAACATCCTATCTACACAGCTTCAGTTCGGTTCCTGTGCCTAGCTCCTTTCTTGCCTGATTTCTCTTTATACTTATCTACTGCTCCCTCTAAATTCTATCTTAATTCTCCGTCTTAATTCTGCCTCACCTAGGGCCTTTTTAGCTTGTTCTTATCCAGCTAGTACTTCCCATCTGGCTCTTCCTCATCTTCCATCTCATTCCTCTAGTACTCTCTTCTAGCCCTTCAATCTAGTTCTTCCCCATCTCCGTTTGTTCCTCTCAAGTTCTTATGCATCTAGTTCTTCCATTCTCTTTTTTCTTCTCTCTTCTCCATCCCGTGCCCTGGAAGTCCTGGTATAAGAAGGGAGGGTCCAAGCTAAATTGTGTAAAGCTATTACTTAATGTCCACCTTACCTAGGCAGTGTCCTCTTGTAGAATTTACCTTAAGTCAGGAGACTTGTATATGGGCTGCTATCACTGTTAGTCCTTGAAAGCTGGGCGCCCACCTGGGCGGTGTCTCCTTGTGGAATTTATGTTGTCAGGAGACTTGCACATAGGCTGTTATCGTTGTTAGTCCTCGGAAGTTGGGTGCCCACCTGGGTGGTGCTTCCTGTAGTCCTTGGAAGTGGCTAAGGGAGATATCTGATTCCAGAGAAAGCCTTTCCTGAGGCCGTTCTCCAAATTCCTGGAATGTGCATGGCCAGAGTGATCAGTCCACACTGTTAGCCCTTCTTAGGGAAAAGTCAATTGGGAAAAATATGAAGGCACACTTGATTTTCATAACAGAATACAGCTGATATATAACAAGCCAAGTAACACCAAAAACTCCTTGGGATTTGGCTTCCTCTGGAGGAATTCCCTAACCCCTCCAGGTAGTGACTTTGCCATAACCAGCTGAGTTCTTATGATATATTCCTGTGGCCTGCAGCATTCAGTAACTGTCACACCTACGAGGCAGGCCAAGACAGGAGCACTTAAGACCCGAGATCTGGACGGGCTGGCTCTCTTGGTTCCTGGATCCTGGACACTGGAGGTAGACTGAGCAGAGTTTTCCAGAGAATACCGTTGGACTGCACCACACCTTTCCCGGACCCTGTAACCTATCCCCTTCACTTTGTAAGTTACCCCACAAAATAAACCTCCCTTTTAACTACATGGAGTTTCCTTAATACTACAACCAATACAAACAGGTAGAAATGTTCTAGAACTAAGCTACTTTGGCAATCCTGTTAGGATGGTACTAATAGATGAGGATTTCCAAGAACCCATCACACCCCTGGGCCTGGGATGAGGGCTTGCATGCACTGGCTTGCTGATCCATGGGGTCACCCCCTGCAGGGTTCCTGGTAATGTTCCCACTGCACTAGTGGGAAACATGAGCCTTTGGGAGATAAGGCAGCTTGCTCAAGGATCATGTACCTACCAGTGAAGGAGTTGGGATGTGAGCTAGGCCGGGGGTGGGGGGGGGGGGGACCAAGGGAAGGTGCCGCAGTCTGATGGGGTTCTGTCTGCTCTTGTCCCACTCTCACTTCCTGCTCCTTGCGATGACAGGTTCCAGTGCTGTCCTGAGGTAGGATGGTGAGCATAGAAAGGAGCATGGCCAGATGGGCGGGGGTGGCGCATGCCTTTAATCCCAGCACTTGGGAGGCAGAGGTAGGCGGATCTCTGTGAGTTCAAGGCCAGCCTGGGCTACAGAGCAAGTTCCAGGAAAGGCTCCAAAGCCACACAGAGAAACCCTGTCTCAAAAGAAAGAAAGAAAGGAAGGAAGGAAGGAAGGAAGGAAGGGAGGGAGCATGGCCATGGCCCCAGGAGTTGGAGAGAAGGAGGAAGCACTTTGGGCCTCAGGTACATTCAAGGCTGCCATGTGCCGCCTCAGCCCGGATTCCCTGTCATCCATACAATCCCTTCTTCTGTTTCCTTGCTTTGTCCCCTGCCACACCTCTACCCCCCCCCCCGCCACCTCGCATTTGCACATTCCCACATTTAGACTCTGTACACACACACACACACACACACACACACACACACACACACACACACACACACACACACCCCAAGCATGCATGGCAAGCTGCACTGGGTGTTTGTATGTTCCACACATGACACTGTGCCACCAACATTATTCTGCAGCATTATGTCAACTGACTGTAGTTTTAGGTCCATGCTCACCCCACCTGTGGATCTAGGGTTCCCCTGATGCCCCGTCCCTGACCTCCAGAGAGATTAAGTCCCAACACATGGACCTTGAGGAACATATGCAGTCGTGGGATGGTGGACTGGCTGACTAACAGAGGTGAGTTCATATCAAATTCTTCCTTCTTCCACATCCCTCCCCTCACCCTGCCTCCCTCCCTCCTTCCCCCTCTCCCTTCCTTTTTGCATATACAGCCATTCAAGTTCTTTCTCTGTAACTCCCCACTGGGCAGAAAAGCCTGTTTGTGTTCCTGGAGGTCCTATCCCAATCATGAGAGGAAACCTTCCTGAAAGACCATTGTTGCAGCATTTGCCCTGGAGGAGATGTACAGGAACCAGGATTACACTCTTCGTGTTTATTTTGGTCTGCCGAGCATTTGTGGAGTACTGCTCCATGTGAACTTCTGGAGGTCAAAGAAGGGGCATCAGGGGCCCACAAGGTCCCCAATGCAGGGAAGGCAGACTGCTATAGCACAAAGCACTTAGAAGAAGGCTTGCTGAAAGCCTCCAGGTGCATAATGAGCGCCTGTGTGATGGATCGTTCTTCTTCCAATCATTCTAGAATCCACTGGGAACCAGTCTGAGAGAGACAGGATGTTTACAGTCTCAAAGAATCATCCTGAAGATATAACATCATGCGCCTCCCAGCATGACCCACTGAGAGCACATTATTTATGTAGCCATTGTGCCCAAAGTTAGTCTGAACCTAATCACAAGAGACAAATTAGGCAGAGCCATGTGAGGAGCATTCTACCAACTGAGTTCTTTAGAAATGATGTGTGATACTGGGCTTGGTGTGCACACACACACATACACACACACCACACACACACACACAGAGAGAGAGAGAGAGAGAGAGAGAGAGAGAGAGAGAGAGAGAGAGAGAGAGAGGAAACCTACCATGTAAAAGACAAAGAAAAACTGAAGAGCTATTTGGCCTGGATTGGTTTGTGAATTGAAGGGGAAGAGGGAAAACAATTCTAGTTTGAGATCAGCACAACCCCTGGTAAGGTTTGAGTGTAGACTGACTATCAGATCACAGGACTAATTACTGCTGAGATTGCTGCACAGGATCATAGCTTCGTGGTAATGTGAGAGACGCTCCTGTCCTTAGAGACACAGCATCAAACACCTGGGGGCAAATGCTCAAATATTTCAACCGAAATAATGACAGCCATGTTTACAGACTGGGAGAAAGAATATCAAATATGGGAACTAATGAACCGTTAGCCAATTTGAAGACTCTTAGGAGTTCATGCAAATGTGTAGGAATGTTAGCCTGCATGCATGTCTGTGCATCATGTGTGAGCCTGGTGCCTGCAGAGTCCAGCAAAAGTCAGAGTTCCCTGGAACTGGAGATACTCACAGCTGTGAATCAGTCACGTGGGGGCTGGGAATTGAACCCAGGTCCTCTGAGAGAGCAGCCAGGACTCTTAACTGCTGAGCCGTCTCTCCAGCCCCCTTGCAAATTTCCTGTGAGGTGTTTTGCTTTTTTCAAAGTAAGCTTTCTTAAGAAAGTCTGCTCTAGTGTTAAATTCAGGGACACATCATGGAAGCAGGAGGGTGAGGGCCTGCCATCCCAGCTACTTGGGAGGCCCAGGCAGGAGGATTGCAAGTTCAAAGCCAGCCTGGGAAAAAAATAAATCTTGTCTTAAATAAAAAGTGCAAGGGGGCTGGAGATGTGGCTCAGAGGTAGAGCTCTTCCCTGGCAGGCATAAGGCCCTGGATCCAGTCACCAGTAAGAAAAACAACATTGTGGGTACAATCTCATAAAATAAAAAAGAGTAGCTGGCGCATGTGGTGCTGGGCAGTGTGCTGGGCATCACCACAGCTACTGCATCTGGTAAGAGTATGATTATCATACCCACTTTGCAAATGTGCAAACTCACTTGACTTGCCAGAGAGAGTTGGGCAGAGGCTGGGATTTAAGCAGGGGAAGGTAGGCTCCGAGAGCCCTTCTTCACTGCTGGATGTGTGTGTGTAAAAGCCTCAGGCTGAGTCACACAGCTGGCCTCAAGTCCCTGTGTTACCAGTCACCCGACCTCAGGTAGCCTGACAACCTCAATGGTCTGAGAATTTTAACTTTGTCTTTCTTGTTTTGTGTTTTCTTACAGGTGCCTGGAGATATTTATGTTACAGCCCGGTCACATCCTCTGGTGTTACCGGACTGCCCATGTTGAAAGGGCATGTTCAGCTCTGAGTGCCCTGGGAGGAAGTTGCTCAACCTGCGTGGAAACCAAACCCTCACTCTGGCTTCCTCTGAAAACGTTGCGGCAATTTCTGAGCTGTCAGTGGCGGGGACCTGGCTGTTGTCTAGACCTGGAGCCATCCAAGTGGCCATTTTGTAAGCATGGATGCATTCTGCAGATGTGCCTTCCAGTGACATCCGGCATTGTTTATTTATTTATAGATAAAGTCTTGCTCTGTATCTGGGAGACAGGGAGGAGAGCTCAAGCTGACCCACAGCTCCCAACCAGCCTTTAGGTACTGGGGTACAAGTGTGTACCCCACACCTTACTAATCCCAGATTTTTCACAGTGGGTCTGCTAAGTCTTACATTAAAGTGGGGCTGGGTTTGCCGGGTGGTGATGGCACACATATTTAGTTCCAGCCCTTGGGGGGCAGAGGCAGGCGAATCTTTGTGAGTTCAAAGACAGCCTGGTCTATTAGACAAAGAAACCCTGTGTCAAAAAACAAAAAACAAACAAAAAGGGAAATGGGGCTGTGTTCTCAGGTCACTTCTCTCCACTGTGCATGTCCTGAGGCAGGTGTGTGTCCACACCAAGACACCCTGAAAGGGAGGGTTGGCAGGGAGCCTAGGGCAGCTGATGGGTTCCACCATGACATTGTCACACGAGTCATTGTACTCACTCACGTCTGTGCCCTCTGCCACCCTAATTCATTCCTCACTCCTCATGCCGCCCCCTTCCCTCCCTCAATCAGCCCCTCTTTCTGCGTTCATTTTATATCTGTGTATATGTAGCTAAAATCCAGATTCTGATTATGAGAGAAAATGTGATATTTCTTTATTCCCCCCATTAGCCTGTCTTGTCCCTTCTCCTCTCCCCTTGTCTCTATCCCCTCTTTCTTTATTATTGATTAATTTTATACATGTATTTATTAGCTATTAATTTATACATTTTATTTATTAATTTATACATTTTATTAGCTTATTTATTGTGTGTGTTCATGTGTGTATGGGTACTCGGGCTCATGTGAATGTGGAGACCAGAGTTCAGCCGGTGGCATTGTTCTTGAAGTGTGCACATCTTGGTTTTTTGTTGGGGTCGGGGAGGGGAGCTTTGTTTGTTTCTACATTTATTTACTCTGTGAGTGTGCACATGCCACAGCCCGTGTATCAGGTCAGACGGCATCTTTTAGGAGTCAGCATCTCCTTCCACTATTTGGGACCCGGGGATTGAACTCAGGTTTTCAAGCTTGTTGGTAAGCACCTTCACCCAGTAAGCCTTCTCACAGGCTCCTTCATAACCCCCTCTGCTCGCTCTCTCTCCTCTCTCTCTCTCCTCTCTCTCTCTCTCTCTCTCTCTCTCTCTCTCTCACACACACACACACACACACACACACACACACACACACACACTTCTAGATTTCTCACATGAGAGAAAACCTGAACATAGACATTCTTTTGTTTGTTTGTTTTTCAAGACATGGTTTCTCTGTGTAGCCATAGCTGTCCTGGAACTCACTCTGGAGACCAGGCTGGCCTCGAACTCAGAGATTCGCCTGCCTCTACCTCCCAAGTGCTGGAATTAAAGGCATGCACCACCATGCCTGGTTGACATAGACATTCTTAAGATTTGCCTTCCACTACTCTGCACCCAGTGATGGGTGCTTAGTAAGTCCTCGGGGCAGGCTGGCACATCCCCTGACTGAAGGGGCCTATGGCCAGGAGGCACTAGGAATCACATGCTTTCCATTATTCTCGCTCTTCCTAGCCTGGCACAGGTTTGCATCCCATTAAACTGTATTTTTCATGAGGATAGCTAGCTATCAATGTGGCCTAACACAAAACTAGAAATGTAATTAAAATATTATGAGTTGTTTTTTTTTTAAACTTGATTCCACAATTCTGAACTTTGCAGATGACAGCATCATGTCACAGTGTCAAAATGTTGGAAACAGCAGTGATCTTAATCTTTCATTCAGGTCAATAAACGGTGACTGGGGATGTGGTGCAGCTGGTAGAGTGCGTGCCTAGTGTACCCAGGTGAGGGACTTTAGGCGGGGGTGGGTATCCTACACCCGCCACCTTATAAGCTGGGCCTGGTGGTGCACACTTGAAATCCCAGTGCTTGGAAGCTGGACACAGGAAGTTCAAGGTCATCCCCAGCTACACAGAAGGAGAAGGAGTTAGTACAAACTATAAAGTAGTGAAGTAGTTTCCAGCAGGCTGTTGGCCCGTGCCAACCCGCAGGCCCAAAGCTCTTCAGAGACCCCAGATTTTCATGGGTGGTTTGTCCTTTGCACTTTCCTTCAGCTGAAACCAAAGCCAGCGTGTCCCTTAGCCCTTCGTTTATGCTCACTGCACCCAGAAGCATGGTCACTGTCCTGAGGGCAGCCAGAGGCTGAGACAGCACCAGAAGACTGTCCACTTCCCATAAAGATGTCCTGTTGGGTAACGGCTCCATCCGAATGGAACAGAGGCCCGGCGGAAAACACCAAAGAACTCATTGCCACACTCCTCCTGAGCCACAAACAGTTCGTTCACTGTATTGAACAAGCTAAGTTAAGCTTAAGACGTCTCAAATGTGACCTTTTTGCTTTAAAAACCAAGGAGTGAGGTGTCCTGACTCATGCATCTAGTTCCAGTACTCAGGAGAGTGAGGCAGGGAGGTTACCATGGCTCTGAGGCCAGCCTGGGCTACATAATCAGACCTGTCTGTAAACACAACAAAACAAAAACAAAACCAAGGAGGTGGCTGGGGAGGTGACTCAGTAGAAAAGAGCACTTGCTGCCTAAGCATAAGAACCTGAGTTCAAATCCTCAGCAACCATGTAAAAAGCCTGCTGACCCTGCCTGTGCCTGTTGCCCCAGGCGTGGGGGAGGCAGAATCAGAAGGATGCTGGGACTTTGCTGTTACAGACTCTTTATTGAGAGACCTTGTCTCAAGGTAATGAGCACAGGGTGGTAGAGAGGACACCCAGCATCCTCCTTCGGCCTCTGCACATGTGCACAGGTGTTTGCATCTGTACTTGTGAGCACACCACACCCCCCACAGACCACACACATACACACACACACATACACACACATAAAACACACACCACAAAAATGAAGATACCAGCTTTTAAGACACACCAAGGAGAATAGCTTGAGAGGAAAGGGCCAATGAGAGAGGCAGCCCCTGGGGTACACAAGCCCTGCCCTTGGAGAGCAGCCAAGACTGCTTTTTTTCTGCCTCAGGGCGCATCAGCCAGCATAGCCTTGTGAGGCCAGACAGCCACATGACAAGGGCCCAAGGAAGGAGCCTTTCAGGGCAAGGCCACAAACACAGAGACTTAGGAGGAATTTATTTGAAATCCTGAGACCCAGAGGGCCACATTAAGCTGAGAGAATGCAGCTGCTTGGCCTTTTTATGAATTCAAGCCAGGACAGGTTCCACCGGGTCCTCTGTATCCATTCAGCTGGCTCTGTTCTTCTGGAAGGGTCTGACCCCACACCTTGCAATTTCGGATTGTCTGCAATTTTGAACTGGGTGTGTCAGTACTGTCTCCTTGAATCAGGGTCACCGGGAGCAGCTGCCAAACACAGTAGTACTGGGCACATAAACGCCTGGTGGGATGACAGCCAACCTGTAATTCCACCCTTGGAAGGCTGAGAGAGGGCATGCTCAGGGCAAGCTGACTAGCTAGCCAGATGGACACGCTCTGGGCCTGATTTGGAGACCCTGTCTCGAAGAATGAGGGAGAAGCTTGATCAAGGAAGACTCCTGATGTAGACCTCAAGTCTCCAGAGGCCCCCACACACATGCACACACTACATACAAGCATACTTGTGAAAAGAGGAAAACAAAAAGAGATGGAGCGTGAGGGAATGACACCTGCAGCTGTTCTGTAGCCTCCACATGCGAATGCACGCATGCAGATGTACCCACAGGTGCGCATCTATGCACACATGCAGATGTACCCACAGGTGCGCATCTATGCACACATGCAGATGTACCCATAGGTGCAGGCACATACCCACCATGTATGCACTTGTGGGGGCATGTGCATGCATGCACACACACAGACTCACCACACACACACATACACACATACACACAAGCTACTATATACAGAACGGATTCTATTAAAAAGGCAGCTTTTCTGGCCTTTTGCCAGCCCCTCCCCTCCATCCCTGTCCCTTGCCCAGGGCAAAGGGCTTTTGTGCTGTGTGCAAGCTGGGGACTTTGAGTGCATGCCAAGGTCATATAGCAGAGTGGAGCTGAGCATGGACTTGTCTTCTAAGTATCCTCACTAAGAGCAGGTGGAAAACCCCAGTGACAAAGAGACCCTATATGTGGGGAATCAGGAACTGCTGTAAATAGCTACCTACTTTGTTAAGGGACCTACCCACTTACTTTAGAATGAGACTCGCCTGCTTGTCACACAGCAATGACAAGTCCCAGAGCAGACCCTGAGCTGGCCAGAGTAGACAAGGTAGGTTAGAAGCCAAGGTGCCACCAGGTAGGCCTGCATCCCCAGTGGGCACAACAGAGCTTCAGCTTGGCTGCTGAGCCATTTGGACAGGTGTCTGGGAACATCCTATCCCCAGAGGGCAAAGTGGGACCCACCCTCTACAGTCACCAGCCCAGTCACCACAGCTTCCTCTTTGTCACTTTCACAGGTACCTTCATCCCTCAGACGGGAACCACTGCAAGGCCCCCAATAGCCATACTTGAAGCACCCTGGCTAAGAGCCCAGAGGGATCACCTGAAGTCTGGTCTCGGAGCAGCTGCTACAGTCCGGCTGATGGTCAGCTGGTAGAGAGCCTTAGGAGGGATAGAACAAGTTTGTTCCCTCAAGTCTGTGTGCCTGTGTGGGTCTGTGCACACCTTCCTTCCTTAAGGTGCGTCCCCTGGAGTGTGAAATTCCCCTACAGCCTCAGCAGCTGGGAAGGGGAACCCAGCAACTTCCCGTTTTCAAACTTCTGTAACTGGCAGTGTGGAGGAGATCTTTCCCCCATCTCACTCTCTACTGGAAATGGCTTTAATTGTAAGGGTATGGTGTGCCTATACCGGAACATTCTAGTTACAGGAGACGACACTAGACAATGGAAGAGTATAGCCCTTATACTTACCACTACCACATTGCCCTCCCCTGAGAGGACGTCCTAAGACTTTCTGGGATCTCCTTCCATGCCTGCCCTGAGTGCAAATATGCATGTGTCTTTGGTTGTACAAAAATACACCACAGAACAGACAACGTTCTGTGACTTCCTTCCTCATTTACCTCTGTGTCTTGGACGTTGTCCAGTGTCATTAGAGATGAGCCCATCTCCTTTTCATGTTCACCCAGTTTTAAATTTCTTTTTAAGGTCGCTGTTTTTGCCAGTGAAATCATCCAAGCTGCAGCTGGCCTGGGGAATGGGGTTGGGCTATGGTATCAATCACAACAAAGTAGGAGCCATCAGACAAATGGAGCCTGGTATTCTAGCACTCCAGTGACATGTCATCTTTATAGGTGACTCTGGGCTCAGATGCTGCGTGGGTAAAAGGAAGGCTAGGACCAGAGTGTGGTAGCTGCTCCAGAGCTACTGCTCTTCTAGGGTATAGGGAAATGGCTGGGTCTGTAAAGATCTTGCTATACAAGCATGGAAACAGGAGTTCAGATCCCCAGTGCCCACCTAAAAAGCTGAGCATGGCGGTGTGTGCCTATAACCCCAGTGCTAGTGGGGTGGACCTAGGCAGATCCCTCTGTCTTGCTGACAGCCAGACCAGACAAATCAGTGACAGATCTGTCATTGAACATCAGATAGGGTGGAGAATTATTGTGGAAGATACCCAATGTCAACCTCTGACATATACGCGCACTCCCATACACACACACACACACACACACACACACACACACACACACACACACACAAATTCTAAATATTCCTTTTTCTCTCCACACATTTTCCTTAAAATTGATATTTACAGATTCGTGTTTAGGAGAGTTACACCATGAGACTGAAATTTCGTCAGCTTGCCTAATGTTTTTTCTCACAGCAGCAGTGACATTACTACTCCCGTCCATGTCATCCCGGCACTTGCCTTGTCTGATTGTGTTTCTGTTTAGTCCTACAAATAGCACCTCCGCGGACACTCTGCTTCTTCGAGGACGAGGACGAATCGTAGAGTCCATCTTTGGCATAACAATGGGACTGATGAGGAGCCAGCCTAGATCTAAGCTTCCTGCAGGCCTCTGCAAGGGATGGCCAAGGCCAGCTGTGTTCATGATCTCCCTGACAAACTGGCTGCTGTGGCTTCTATAAACTCAGTTCTGGCATTTTCCTAGTGAGCAAAATCTTGGCCCAAGTCTCTTTCCTCCTAGGAGTAAGTTTTCATTTCAACAAACATCGGAGCTCTCATTTTCTGGAAATTTCTGTCTTTCCATTGGAGACATGGTGTCCAAGGAGCTTGGGCTTGAAGGGTCAATATCCACCTTAAATAGAAGGATATATACCTTCTTCTAAATTCATCTTCATGAATTATAACTGAAACACTCTGCACTTTGACCCAGCTTACTTGGAGCAGTTAGAGGTGATTATCTGTGCTTCCTACGGTGACGTGGCGTGGGGACTTCTCTGAGGACCCTGGCAGGTGTCTTCCTGACTCAGCTGGTATCCACATTTCCCAGAGGCTTCTTTGCCTTTCCCTTCCGTGTGTGTGTGTGTGTGTGTGTGTGTGTGTGTGTGTGTGTGTGTGTCTGTGTGTGTGTGTGTGTGAGAGAGAGAGAGAGGGAGAGAGAGAGAGAAGTGAGGGAGAGAGAGGAGAGAGATCCGACTCAGG
The DNA here is from genome assembly GCF_903995425.1 of Onychomys torridus. Taxonomy (NCBI): domain Eukaryota; kingdom Metazoa; phylum Chordata; class Mammalia; order Rodentia; family Cricetidae; genus Onychomys; species Onychomys torridus. The sequence goes on from NC_050447.1 coordinate 55,193,786, forward strand.
TGTCCTTCCTAGGTTTTTTGAGGCAAGGTTACTCATGCCTTGAATTTGCCAAGTAGGCTAGGTTGGCTAGTCAGCCTATCTCTCTGCCTCTGGTATTTGGTATTATTATTATTATTATTATTAGTAGTAGTAGTAGTATTAGTATTAGTATTAGTATTAGTATTAGTATTAGTATTAGTATTTAGGTTTTTCGAGACAGGGTTTCTCTGTGTAGCTTTGCACCTTTTCCTGGAACTCACTTGGTAGCCCAGGCTGGCCTCGAACTCATAGAGATCCGCTGCCTCTGCCTCCCGAGTGCTGGGATTAAAGGTGTGTGCCGCCACCACCCCCTGTAGCATTAGAGGTTTCTAAGAGCTGAACAATCTTTATAAAACCCCCTCCCCACTACTTCACCACCAGATGACGGTCCTGTCTAATACTAAGAACACAAGGATCTGAACTAGGAACGGAGCTCAGTGGTAGGGAGCTTGTCTAGCATGCATGAGGGCTCAGGTTCAGGCTCTGTCTAGTACCACAGGAAAATAAATGACACCGGAGTGCATTCTTAAGTGACACTTGAGACCTGTTTTTCTTCCTGACTGTTGACCCAGTTGTACTACTTTGAAAGATAGACTGTATTTATAGATGCTACTCATACAGGCCAAGCATTTTATTTCTAGAAAACTCCGTTCAAATTCTTGTTCACTGTTGAAGGTGATTTCCCACAGAGGTGGGAGGGCCACCTTGGGAAAGCCCCAGACTCTTAGGTAACCTGTTGTGGTTTGAATGTAGTTTGTCCCTCTTAAACTAATGCCAGAGTTTAACCCCAACTGTGAGGTGTGGGGGCAGCTGCAACACAACTCCACCTGGATGTTTACAGGTTTTGCCATTGAGGTCGAGTAACACCAGTTAGGGTCAACTGGCAATGCCTCACTCATTCAGCGGCTCTGGCCGCCCTCTTGTGGTCATATTTGGAACTGCCTTGGCAAACCAGCTGGAATCAGTGGTTCTCAACTTTACTAATGTTGCGACCTTTTAATATAGTTCCTCAGGTTGTGATGACCCCCCAACCATAAAATTATTCTGTTGCTACTTCATAACTGTAATTTTTCCCTGTTATATATCATAATGTAAATATCTGATGTGAGACCACAAGGGGTCACAGCCCATAGTTTGGGAACCACCGAGCTAGATTTAAGCTGAGTGGCTAGGCTGAAGGCAGGCTGGGTGGCCCTCTAAGCTCACCAGTGCCCACCTGAAAGCCAAGCATCCAGGAAGCCATCCTCAAAGTACTCGGGCTTTCTGGCCCTTGCGTAGCTTGACTTCTGTGCCATCTTAACAAGGACCACACGGACCCTTGTAGGAGTCCTGCTCCCTTGCTAGATCTCTGAGAGTCTGGCTGCAGCCTTTGGGCTCCACATCCTGGTAAAAGTGAAGATGGACAGAGAGACTATGGCGGCTGAAGGATCCCAGCCTCCTCTTCAGAACTGTGCTGTTCAGATGGGTGTGTTCAAGTAGCCGGTAAAAGAATGGTTGCCGGGTCAGTTGGTAGAGTGGTTACCAAGGAACATACACAAAGCCATAGGCTGGATCCCCAGCACCAGGGTCTCATGTAGCCCAGGCTGACCCTGAACTCACTGTGTAGGCAAGGATGGCCTTGAACTTCCAATCCTTCTGCCTCTACCTCCTGAACTAAGGATCAAACCCAGGGCTTCACACATGCCTCATCCTCAACACAAAACAAAGCAAGAAGACCCAAGTACAATCCCCAGAATCCATGTAAAAAAGTTTGACACAGTGGCACGGGCTTATAATCCTAGTGCTTGGAAGATCCTTGGGGCTCCTTGGGGCTCAATGGCCCCCCCAAGCCTAGCCCATTTGAGGAGTTCTGGGTCTCTAAGAGACCCTGTCTCAAAACAAATAAATAAGCAAGCAAACAAACAAACAAAAAACCTGAAAAGAAAAAAAAGTGAACAGCACCTGAGGAATAAGGCCAGGCCCCACCCCAGACTACTCTTTATGAAGGCCACAAACAGCAGCAGGCACCCGAGCTCCTCCCTAGATCCCCAGCCTGATCTCTTTTGATTCTTTTGTCTTCCTTGTCTGCTGCTCCTGGTAAACCTCGATAATCCTCAACTCTAGCCCAGATTTTATCTGATTAGCAATCTTTTTGCTGTTGTGATGTTTTGAGATAGGGCCTTGTTATGTAGCACAGGCTAGCCTCATGCTTGTGTTCACAACACTCAGGAGATGAGGCAGAAAGTTCAAAGTCATTCTTAGGTACATTGAGAATTAGAGGCTAGTCTGGTATATGGGTTCTTGTAAAAATGGGTTAGAATGAGGAGGAGATAAACAGATAAAAAGAAACAAAAAAAGTCCATAAGGGTAATTTAGAGTCTGTGATATAATTAATTTTCAAGCCATTCATAAGCCATTGTCTTCCCCGAACTGTGTGACTAATAAAAGGCTCATTAGGTAAGTCTTGGGTCCCCTAGGTTTTGCCAACCATTAAATGGTCTGTTTTCCCACCATGAACTGGCTGCAACATTACACTGTGGTAGCATATGCCTTTGATCCCAGTTCTCAAGATCTGAGGCAGGAGGATTGAGAGTCTGAGGTCAAGTCTAGGCTTCAACATAGCAACACCCTGTCACCATGGAACAAAACAACAAAAACAAGACAAAATAAGACTTTATTTCTAACAGTTGTTTTTTTTTTTAATTTTCTGCACTAATATTTGTACAACTGTAAACTCAAGGAGTCATCCAATACTTGTATACATCTGGAGAACCATTAATAAGCACCTTCAGTGGTTTCCACAGTTTAAGAATTTATCATGTAAAACATTTTAGAAGGAATCTAGTAAAATGAATAAAAGTTATAAAAGATGGATATCATGAGGAACACGAGAGAGGGGGCTTCATAAAAATGACTCAAAAACAACTGAGGCTACCCGATGAGGCTTTGCAGAAGATTCACACGACCCCTAAACCTTGTGATATAAATTCCAATCGTTTTAAGTAAAGACTTCCTCCCAGTTCAGACTCCTGGTCCAATGTAAGCAGGCTGAGATGGAGGTAGGAGGAGAAGGGGTGATTGGAGGCGGAGTGTGATAAAGCTAGAAGAAAAGGAGGCAGGAGCTCTGTTCCCCAAGAAAAGCATCAGACAAGGTCTTCTGTGTCTTCAAGGTTAAGCATCTTTTGCAAAATGTGCCATTATTCTCTGAAGTTATTTAAGGGTTTTAGTTTCAGCTGCCTTTAAACCCTCCCCACCATTTCCTCTTGGGTTTTCCATTCCTGTTCTCCATCTACAGTCCCACTAAGTCTTGACTATGTCCTTACCCTACACTGTGCTGAACTGAACTTCTGATTGCTTTAAGTGTCTTGGAAGCAGTTAGAGAGAGAGAGAGAGAGAGAGAGAGAGAGAGAGAGAGAGAGAGAGAGATGATAGATAGATAGATAGATAGATAGATAGATAGAGATAGAGAGATGGAGTTAGAAAAATAAAGTAGTGGCTCTACATATGGTCAGGGGAGATTTTTGAAACAAACAGCAGACAGAAACATGAAGGCAGCAACAGTCTCCTGAATTTCACCCATGAGCACAATGAGCAATTCGGGATCTGAACCACTGGTAGAGACACCCAATTAGATCTTCCCAGATGGGTCTTCAGATGGAGATCTAGCCAGCAAAAGCCACAGAGAGAGGGAGAAACAAAGATACAATTCTAAAATTAAGGGACTAACTATGCATTGATGGGACTATGAAGGGACTTTATTCAAGCCCTGCCCCAGCCTGGGCCCCAGATGACTCTCTGTGAGAGTATTTGAAAACCGGTACCAGGAGTGGGGCTGAAGACTCACGTGGCATCACAGACTGGATGCTAATACAGGTACTTTGGCAAAGAGGAAGGACTTGCTACAATTCAAGACACATCAAAATAACAGTCCCCTGTCCTCAAACATCTTGATGCTACATCTTGAAATTGCTCTCACAGACAGTTCTTTGACTTGCTAACTTGATTATCAGTGGCCACTGCTGAAATACCAGGATTTTCCATCTGGAAGGGGCTGCTTGTTACCATCCACCAAATACCACGGATTCCTGGGGGATGTTGGACTTTGATCACACGGCAAATCGTGCTCAGGAAAATCATAGTCTTACACAGGGCAAAGGTGGTACAGAATAGGAGAGGAGCCAGATGGGAGCATAAAGACAGAGTACCAAGAGAAAAAGTTTGACTCACAACCTTGCCTAAGCTGGGCCTGGGTGCTATGTGGAGAACCTGACAGGCTCTCAGGCACCTCGGGTAACGACTGAGCTTGTAAAGCTACAGACAAGTAGCCTGATTAGGTCTTCGGGAGACTACTTACCATGGAGGAGTCTAAGATTAGGAAAGGCCCTATGGCTCTGGCATAGACACATAATTTTCACCCTGAAATTTTTTTTGAAGACAGGGCATCATGTAATCCAGACTGCCTTTGAACCCTACTACATAGACAAGATTAGCCTTGAACTCCTGATCTTCCTGCCTCCACCTCCCAAGAGCTAGGGTTACAGGCATGCACCACTATGTTGGCTTTTTACTCAGAACTCTATAATCTTGTCTGAAGACTGGGGTCAGGGAGTATGTGGGGGTCCTGCCCTCATGTTGGGGTAGAGACCGTCCCATTACTGAGCTCAGGGTGACTGTTTTAGGGGAGATTGAGAGGAAGTTGTGGGGGCTCAGGCTAGGCTAGAGCTGGGCCTAGTGGTCACTCCACTGCAGGACAATTTTCAGTCAGTCGTTTCTTCAGATCAAGTCGTTTCAAGTAGGGTGTTGCTGTGAAATACTTGGAGAGGGAGCAAGGCGTTCTCGTCATCACTTGTGCTCAATGCAGTCAACTCCCAAGGTGTTGTCAGGACATCGGCAGGTTCTGCTCCCCGGAGTGGGCAAGCAGAGGTGGGTACAGCCGCCATTATTCACTGAGCAGTAGTTGTGGCCTGGAAAAGATGGAAGTCAGTGTCACAGTCTCCTCTCTGACTTGATATCTACAGCAGCCTCCCTGTTAACCTCCTTGTAGGTTCAAGGGGCCAAGACAAGCTGCTGCTTGTTTCTTTATCATACATAAGACAGGTAAGAACATGCATTCTTGACTTGGAGGTGTCGCAGTTAATGTGGACTGTCAGCCTGGGGGAATTCAGAATCACAACAGACGCACACTTCTGGGTATGTCTGTTAGGAGTTTCTAGATTAAGTTAATTGAGATGGGAAAATCCACCCTAACATGTGGGCAACACCATGCCGTGGGCTGGGTTCCTGGAATGAAACAAAATGAGAAAGCAAGCTGGGCCCCAGCATTCATCTCTCTCTTTGCTTCCTGACTGCAGGTGCAAAGTGACCAGCTACCTCACATTCCTGCCCCATGTTGACTCTACCCTTAAGCTGTGAGCCACAATAAACTCTTTCTTCCTTAAGTGGCTTCTATCCAGTATTTTGTCTCAGCAATGAGAAGAGGAACTAGCACAAGTGGGCTGGCTGTGCAAAATCTATTCCACAGATTAAGGGGAGGAGGGGACTCTCCATCTTTGCTGTGGAATATTAAATGATGTAAAGTTGTGTTACATTTGCTTATGCCCCAGAATATTACTTAAATGGTGTAAAGGCATGTTACATTTGTTTCTGCTGCCTTTGTTAATGGTGTAAAAATGTGTTACATTTGTTTCTGCTGCATATGTTTAATTATGAAAAGGTGTGTTGCTGTCTCACCTTGCCTGCCTAAGGCACATGATTGGTCTAACAAATAACTAAACAGCCAATAGTTAGGCAGAGAAAGGACAGGCAGAGCTGGCAGGCAGAAGGAATAAATAGGAGGAGAAATGTAGGCTTGAGAGAGAGAAGAGAATGAAGAAGAAGAAGAAGAAGAAGAAGAAGAAGAAGAAGAAGAAGAAGAAGAAGAAGCAGCAGCAGCAGGAGGAGAGAACAGGAACACATCTAGGGCAAGAAGCCAAGAAGCCAGGCAGCCACCACACAGACAGATACAAGAGGCAGTGAAAGTAGGACATACAGAAGGAAAGAAAAGTCAAAAGTCTCGAGACAAAAGGTAGGTAAAGAGAAGCAGGTTAACTGAAGTTACAGGAGCCAACCAGAAATGGGCCTAAGCTAGGCCGAGCACTCAAAACTAATAATAAGTCTGGGTCATGATTTGGGAGCTGGTTGGTGGCCCCCAAAGAGAAAGCCTGGTACATAGCTCCAACATGGAGCTGAAATAAAACAGCAGATATTTTCCATCTAACACACCCATGGCCTCCTACTAACTAGGAGCAGGCAAGAAAGAAGATGGCTTGGGAAAGAAGCCTTTGAGAGGAGGCACAGTTGAACACAGACTCCGGATCCAAGCCACGAGGACCCACCTGCAGCCCTGCTGCTGTAACTGCATGATTCTGAGCTCGATGCTTGCATTTCCTCATACATGCATGATATGAAAATAACAGCATCCACCACACAAGACAACTTACATGAACTAATGAACAAAAGGAACTTAGAACTGTGAGTTGAAACATCTAAGATGTCTAGGCCACAGGAAGCAATGTATATTTGCATTGTGTGTGTGTGTGTACACATGCATGCATATCCATGTATAATATATGTAGGCACATGTGTGTGTGCGTGCATGTGGAGGTCAGAAGACAACCTCAGTTGGCATTGTCTCCCTTTTGAGACAGAATCCTCTCATTGGCCTGGAATTTTCCAGTAGGCTAGGCTGGCTGGCTAGTGAGCCCCAAGGATCCTCTTGTCTTCGCCTCCCCATTGTTGTAGTAACATGTCACCGGTCCAGCTCGTTTTTATGTGGACTCTGGGGATTGAACTCAGGTCCTTACGCCTGCAAGCATGCACTATAGCTGCTGAGTCATCTTCCCAGCCCTGCCATTTTTCTTATAAGTCACTTTCATTTTTATTAGGCCAAATGGGTGGTGAATGTTTAAAAATATCAGTGATTCAACAGTGAGTTCCATTTTGGTACCTGAAGACTGTACACTTCAAGACTCAGCCCAAGACTCAGGATGTTTCCTGACCACATCTATGCCATAACTTTATGCTTCTCATTTGTGTCTCTGGCTCCCCATTCAATAATGAAGACTCTTGGTAGAAGTAACCACATCTCATCCACTGTGGCCACTAGCAACAGCATGTAGGCTTTGAGCCTCAGGACACCCCCACCCCCAGATACCAGAGAAAGCAATGATGGACTAAAGAATCCTTCAAGAAGGGATAGCCAGGATGCTCAAGCTGAGCTTTCTACAGGAAGGCGCCTAGGGGTGTATTTAAGCCACCATGATACACTTAGGGACTCTGAGGGTTGACCCCACCTTCAGCAGCAAGGATGAGTTACCTTGGGGGCACTGGGACAGAGCGATGGTGATGCCGTAGAGCCGGGTCTGCTTGTGGGGGTGGAAGGTATCCATCTCTTTGGATATAGCAAGGTCCATGGCAATCACTGAATTCCTGCAAAGCACCAAAGCACGGAGAGTGAGCATGCATCTGATGGCTTGAACTGTTCTCAGTGGCTTACAGCCCCCCTGTGGTTTAGAAGAGAAGAAGAAATGGCGTCTTGCTCTCTGTATTCCTCCCCTTGGGCTGGGCCAAGCCTGTAGTTCATTGCCTTTTTACAGTAAAAGCCAAAATAGCCTAGCTTTCCCCTCTGCTCTAAATTCTAGGGGACATATAGGCTCTCCTGGCCAGCTGTCTTCTGGTTGGGACCCTCCCTTTGTAGGAAGGTCTGGTCCAGAAGTAGCTGCAGGGTTACTGCAGTTTTTGAAACTACATTGATGAAGAGGTATGACGTAATCATGGAGCCCACCAGGCAGCTCCTGGGGAGAGAACAGACATGCTCAGGAAGTCCCAGGTTCAGGTATTATTAATGGCACCTCTGCTCCTCTCTGAGATTTGCTAGCCCTCTTCCTCTATCTTTTTCTATATCTCCTGACAGCCAGGAGGAGGGGAAAAGCAGGCATCACTGGAGGTCAAAGGTTAGGACAAGAGGCCAGAGCAAAGGCCTCCATAGACAATGGGAAGGACAAAGTTCTGCCCAGCCCACATGACAGCAGCCTACATACATCTTCCAGTCTGTGTAGTACAAATTCTTCCCATAGCTCGTCACAGCGAAAGGATACTGGAGCCCTTCGAGAACCTTGCGTCTGCCGGGCTGATCCGGGTTCAGGCATTCTGCTCTATGGGTGCCTGTGTGGAACAAACACAAGTTGGTCATTGTTCATATAAGAAATGGGCCCTTTGTGTCAGAAAAGAAGGGTCTGAAAGACAAGGGAGGCGGAGTGCAGCGTTGCAATGCCATGTCCTGGGCAACACAGAGGGCTGGATCCTCAGTGCTGACATTCCCTTTCATCAACCTACACCCACCTGAGTTCCGGCACCCACACCTGGCCCTACTAAGAAGATGTGAGCCAAGGCAGAGAAGCCACAGCCTGTCCTGGCCTTCCCAGCCCTTTGTCTCTGGAGGAACCCTGCTATCTTCTGGCTTTTGCTCAAGTCCCTCCCCTCTAAGCCTCTTCGGACCCTTTCTTCCCAGAGCTGGGGCTCTGAAGAACTGCAACAGATCAGCAGCTGTGACTGGCCTGCCACTGCCACCTGCAGGATGGCTGTCACAGGCTTATAGAAGCATGTAAGTGTTCACACCTCACTCTTGGTCCTAATCAGTTGTAGGACAGAGAAGGCACTCAACCACAGACTTTCATAGGGAGAGATGAAGGATGGGCCTCCTGGATAAGCATTGTTCCCACATTTCATCTCAAGCCTGAGGGACACTCTACACAGCTGAAGCAGGAGCCCACCAGGGACTCTATGCAGGATTTTCTGTTATCTCTGGAGACACAGCATACACAGGGTCCTAAATTTAACCCTCAGTAACCTTCCACCAAAATAGGAGTTGGCCATTTTTTATAGAGCCATATAGCAATTGTTTCAGGTTCTGTAGGCCAAAAGGCAAAACAAAGATGATACCAGGTATTTATAACACTTAAAATGGTAACATTTAACAGTATACAAATTATTCTGAGCTTATTCTCTATACAGAAACAGGCTGTGGATGAGGTCTGCCATCTCTAGAGCAAGAACAATAAGAAAATGAAGAACTATATGCACATGATCTCAAGCTTCCTGTTACCTGCATCCACCCAGCAGAGCTGAGAGGAGAATGCATCAAAGGTCAGGCCATTGGGTAGACCCAGGTTGTCCTGTGCAAGAATCCTCCGGTTGGTGCCATCCATGTAAGAAGTCTCAATTTTGGGATTCTCTCTGTTCCAATCTGTCCAATAAAGGTTTCTGAAGAGGTAATAGGGGAGAAAGGAAGCAAGAGCCTGAAAATACTTTCAGGGAACCAGGGAGGCAGAGCTCAGCAGACAGAAAAACAGCCCAGCTAAGTGAGACCCTGAGATGCTAAAAGAGATTCTAGGGTTACCTTGGCTCTTTGTTCAAATTGAGTTATCTGTTGCTAACAAATTCTATTTCCTTTACAGTATCTTGGGAAAGCTAGTAAGAAAACTTGGAAATCCTTGGGTGGGGAGGAGAGGGCAGTTCAGCGGGTAAAGTGAGGACCAGCCTTCAATCCCCAGTACTATGGGAGAAAGAAGAAGGCTGAGTGTGGTGGCTGAGGCTTGTGATCCCAGGGCTGAGGAGAAGGAGGCAGGTGGGTCACGGGGTCTCTCTGGCTAGCCAGTCTGCCCTACTGGGGGAGGGACAGGCCAGTGAGAGACCCTGCTCAAGCTGCAAAAGGTGGGACACTGCCTGAAGAATGATATACAAGGTTTGTTACCAAACACACATGCACACACATCCATTTTGGACCTGACATAAACAAACAGTAATCCCCTGAGTAATAAACCTATGCAGGAGGCCACAGTGGAGCAATGTGGTTTGACTAAAGCAAGGTGTAGATACCAGCAAAGTAGCGATGGAGATGCATGTGAGAAATGACTCAGTTTCTAAGCTGTCACCCTCCAGAGTCTCTTGACAAAAATGTGAAACTGGGCCATGGCACGAAGTCCACATTGTGGTCACTGTGCCCACAGCTCATCAGCTTGTAGCCTTGGTTTCATCTTGCATGGATGAAACATCTCAGGAGAGCAATGCTGGCATTAGAACCTCCTCTGAGACCATCCAAGAAAGCCAGAGACTAAAAGAAGAGACTGACACATGTGTGTAGGCAAACATACCCTCTTACAGAGTCTGTCACAATGCCTCTGGGATTCACCAAATCCGTGTCAAACAGCACTCGACGCTGTGTGCCATCCATCTTTGCAACTTCTATTCGATCCTGCTGAGAGTCTGTCCAGAAGATGTTGCGGCCAAGATGGTCAAGGGCAATGCCTTCGGGGCTTCCAAGGTCTAGAAGGAAACACTGAGTCATACCCTAGCCTATGAGTTTTCTGGTTTACTCAGTTGTCTTAGGCATGGTGGTCAAACCTTGAGAAACCAAATGGGAACATGAAAGTCCTTACTGTTTATAAGATGAGTAATCTTCCAAGTGATAAATTAAAAAATGCTACCCATCCATCCTCGCCTATCCACTGGGTACCGCACCTGGAAGGTCACTGTGACAAAGATGCAGCCCTGTCCATTAAGAAGCCCACAGCCAACCACCATCCAAACTAAAGTCTAGTTTCAATGAGCAGATAGAGATACAGGGTCAGAGAAGGACTGAAGTTCACCAGGGAAGGGTTGAGAAGTGAGCACTTGTCGAAGAAGCTGGCTCCTGAAGGACCAATGAGAGTTTATCAAAGATCTTGAAGAAGTGTCTTCAGATATAAAGAAGACTGCAGGTGACTGCAAGTACTTTCCTATGGCCAGAGAGCATTGAGAGTGAAGGAGGAGCCCTCGGTGAAGGAGGAGGGAGGTAAGGAACTCACAGTATATCTCTCAGATGGACAGAGACATGGAATCTTAAGTGAAGACAGAATGGTAGATTTTTCCTCCTTAGTAATTACAGGGCAGGAGGCATTTCAAGAAATAACATTGCCGAACACACTGTTAGTACTTGAATGAGGGTGTAAAGCATAAAAAGAAGGTGTTTGGTGATTACAAACTACATTCCCCACAATCCTCACTGAATAGTGACAGCTATCAAGACACAGGTTGGCACTGTGAAATAAATATTCCATGTAAGTCACTGTAAGTTAAAAATAGGAAATGACATTGTAGGATTTATTGGCGTCCTTGAGATTCTCTCCTGTCCTAAGCAGAGGAGCTCTGACAGCCATTTATTTAGCTTGGCTGGAGAGTGAGTAGGAAGGGACCCCACCAGGCTGCACTGCCCCAGGCATCTGGCATTTGAGAAAATCATCCCTGCACACTCCCATCCATACACAAGCAAGTCAACCTCTCACCTCAGCCTTTCCTAGACTCGGCTTGGTGAGGGAACAGCAAAGTTCCTGTTGGGGGCTAAGGAGATGGCTCAGTCCATGAAGTGTCTGCTGTGCAAGCATGCAGACCTAAGTTCAATTCCTAGCACCCATAAAAAAGCCAGGTGTGGCAAAGCCCCCTATAATCCCAGCATTGGGCAGGCAAAAAACCAAGAGATTCTCTGGGGTTTGCTGGCCTCCAGGCTAGCCCAATTGATGAGCTCCAGATTCAGTAAGAGACCCCATCTCAAAAAAAAAAAAAAAAAAAAAAAAAAAAGAAAGAAAGAAAGAAAAAGAAAAGAAAGAAAGTTGGAGAGTGATTGTAGTAATCATAATCACCTGATATTGGCATGCACATGTGTGTGCACCCCACCCCCACAGGCCTCTGGCAGGAGCCCAACCAGAGGACGGTGATTCAGAACCACAAATGGTTAACATATGGTTTATTATTCATGCCCAAAGAAGTACTGTATAAAGTACAGCTCTTTCCCACACCATAAGAGGCCCAGGAACAATGAAACTGCCTCCCAGGGGCTCTCTGTGGCTTTCAAACAGAACACACACACACACACACACACACACACACACACACACACACATACACAGCCACTGAATCTGGGGAAAAGTTGGAAGTGAGCCCATCCTGTGGGATCACCCTGAGCAGCTCTTGAACATTGTGGGGAGAGGAGCAGCCCCGAGTGTCTTCACGGGGCACCAGAGGAAGCCTTTAGGAGCTGGCATCACACTATCACCTTCTACATAACCCTGGTCCTGATCTCAAACCCAAGAGCCACAGAACCATTTCTCCTTCCAACCAAGAGAATACGGCTCTGTGGGCTACACCTTTCTGAGGAATGGACTGGAAAAACCTAACTGTGTTGAAGAAAAGGAGATGGCAAGGGGATAGGTTTTCCCTTACTGCTGTGTGGAAAGGAAATTGAGTATAACACCTAGTAAGGAGACCTCAGGAGGCGAAGAAAGCATTTCTCCAACACCTCCCCAGAACTGCTCTGGAAGTTGGTCTTGGTTGAGATCACATTTTTGGTTAATTCTGTGTGCTTTCACAGTTAGTCAATTTTAGCCTTTCTTACAGCGCTCACTGCACTTAAAAGTCCCTGGGCAGATTTCCGGTGCCAAAAGCAACAGGAAATAGCAGACAGTGACCTGTTTCCCTTCTTCTACCAGATTTTGAAATCAAATCACAGATAACAACAACAACAACATTTTCAACAGAGAGGCAAGAAGGACTTGTCAAAATCCTCTTCCTTAAGCCAGAACATGAAAGCTAAATACCATGTCAGCTTCCAGAAAAGGATTCTAGAGCCAAGTGCAAAGGCAGGGCCATTTCACTCAGCCTCAGCTGGAGGAATCCTGATGTGTTATCTCTAAGGAAGGAAACAAGGAAGAAGGGAAATGGCCATGGGGTAGATCCTTACAGAATATTAACTGTTAGAGGGTGCTAAATTAGAAGTTGAAAGGCCTCCCAAGTTAAAGGAAATGTAAAAAAAGGCTGATATTTCAAAGGTAAGGTATGTCTTCCACCTAAACAGTTTGCAGAGGAAGTAGAGGACTTCATGTCAGCATGATCATGCCTTCAGAGCAAACATTATCCCAAAACCGATGAGTCATGATTGACGCAGCTCAAATTCCTTGACCATTTCAGTACAGGGACCTTTTACAGATTCTGGCATTTTTGGTAAAATGATTAAACATGCTCGTGTGAAACAGGTTTTAAAAAAGTAAACAAACAAACTGAAGATTGAACCCAGGGCCTCCCACGTGCTAGGCAAATGCCCTAGCACTGAGCTATATCTCCCAGCTCTCTTGTAACTCTTCATTTGGGGTCAGGGTCTCACAAGTTGCCCACGCTGACCTGGAGCTCATTCTGTAGTCCAGACAAACCTTGAACTTGTGGTCTTTTTGCCTCAGCCTCTCAAACAGCTGGGATGACCAGCCTACAGCAGTGGGCCTTGCTACTCTGCATTTATTGAATGAAGGTATTAAAATGATGTATATTTCTTTGTTCGAGCAGACATCTGGATGAAGTGAAATGTTGAAGTTAGTCTGTGTCAACACAACACACACTTTATCATAAATTAACCAAAACAGAGTTTTCTGTGAGAGGTGATCCCAGCTAGTTGGGCTCCAGGTTAGAACTAGGGAGAAGAAAGGTGTGTTCAAGTATGGAAGAGAAACTACTCCCATCCCAAGATGCTATACATTGAAATGACAACTCATTAACTCCAGCACAGCCTTGGGAACAGACTCGACTTCCAGAGCTGGCTGTGGTGAGACACTTGTAACTCAGTACCAGGGAGGAAGAGGTAAGAGAGGCAGGACTTCCAGGGAGGAAGAGGTAAGAGAGGCGGGACTTCCAGGCTAGGCACGGCTGCTGCATGCTGGGTTAAAATAAACAAATGGTAGTTAAAATAGTTCAGTTGGGAGAATGTTAGACTGAAGACGCAAATAAATAAATAAGCAAGCTGAGTGGTGGTATAGGTATATAATCCTCACACTTGGGAAGTAGAAGCAGGAAGATCATGAGTTTAAGGTCATCCTCAGCTATTTAATGAGTTTGAGGGCAGCCTGGCTTACACGAGAGACCCTGTTTCAAAAACCAAATAAATAAATAGTCTTCACCTTCTAGGTGAGTATCTATCAATATGCTTGTGGGTTTCTTGACTATCCCTTCCATCCACTGCCTTTGATAAAAACCCTTACGGAGCACACGGCAGCAGAGCAGACTCTGTGAGAGGCAACCACAGGCTCAGAAGCCACAGAAAAGAATGGAATGGTGACTTTAGTCTCATGAGCCACAAAGATGGACTGTGTAAACTTCCAGAGAAAGGCACAGGCACCTGCCTTGTTTCAGTTTTATTATCCTGGGACAGCAGCTAACCTCAGCCAGAACGCCCCTGATTTAATGACTCGGGTGATCTGGGGGAAACGCCAGAGGAGCTGAAAGGGTAAAGTGTGGAGGCAGAGGACCCAGCTCCTTGCAAACCAAGCAGCTTTCTCCATCCTTCACCCACTTCCAAGAGCAGTGTGGGCTGCTAGAGACAGCACCCAAAGGGACAATATTGGCTTGCTCACCTTGTCGAATGATGGTGGTTGGCTCCCCGCCATGTAGGCTGGCTCTCCCAATGGAAGGCTCGCTGATGTCTGTCCAGTAAACCACCTTGTCCACACAGTCAAAGGCCAGTCCAATGATGACTTTTGCCTGGAAGTGACACCAGTGATTGGGACCAGTTCTCCTACTTGTTGCCTGGAATCTTCCCATGTGCCTATATCTCCTCAGACAGTATTTCACATGAAGCAAATATGCTTTGCCATTCACAGTTTTTATTTTTGAATTGTAGAAACTACATAGTTCAGGAAAAAAAACTCTTTTTCATGTGTTTATACTTGCGTGTGTGTGTGTGTGTGTGTGTGTGTGTGTGTGTGTGTGCGCGCGCGCGTGCGCACACGCTTCTCTCATCTCCAGTCTGGTTTTCATTTTCTTAAAATAATATCTTTATTTATGTATATGTGTGTATGCTTATGTGTCTGTATATGTACCACCACAAATGCCCTTGGAGGCCTGAAGAGAGCACTGGGTCCCTGGAGATGGAGTCACAGGTGTTTGTGAACTGACTAACTTGAGTGCTGGGAACCACATGGGTCCTCTAGAAAAGTAGCGAGCACTCTCAACCTCTGAGCTCTCTTTCCAGCCCCAAGAATGAACATTTGAAATGTACAAGATCCTACAATGAGTACTACAAAGACTTAAAGAGTAAAATTAAAGATGGCCCAGGGCACTAGAAAGAGGTAAGTCAGGTTAATGAATTCTATAATTTAATATTGCTAGACATTGGTTCTTCTTAGTGACAGTTCCAGTGACTCAGGGTCTCCTTGGTCAAAGTTATCAAGTTGTTTGGTTTGGCTTTTGTATGATGGTTGTTGGGCCTTACATGTAACACTAGCTGGCCTGGAGCTCCCTAGGTAAACCAGGCTAACTTGGAACTCACAGAGATCCACTCCCTGAGTGCTGGGATTAAAGGCATGAGCCACCATGCATGGCTGGATGTTTTGTTTTTGTTTTTTTAGTGGAACAGGAAGTTTATTTGAAAACAGGAACATGCAAACAACAATAGCTATGTGCCTCCTTATATCTATGATCTCAGAACCTGGGAGGGAGAAGCCAAGAAGTTCAAAGCTAGCTTTGACTACAATAACATGTTCAAGACTAGCCGGAGCTACAAAATAAGTCTGTTTCAAAAAATAAACAAAAAGAAGTCTAAAAGAGTCCAAAGAGTTAAACTCAAATCTCCCTGACTTTGAGATCCACTCTAATCAAGACAGAGCGGCCCTGACTGTCATAAGGTTTGCTGGAGAGATCGACACAGCAGACCAGAGCACCCAGAAACGGCTGCTCTCTGATGCTTTAAGTGGTGTTTTTGACAAGTGTACCCAGGTGCCAAGCAAGAAATATGGTTTTCTTAACAAATGGTGCTCTATCATCTGAATAAACACATGGTGGGGAACCCCTCGCTGACCTCATACCATTGGTAAAAAATTAAAGGCTGAGTCTATAGTGCTCCTTTCAGAAACCATGAGAGAACATCTTCACAGCATTCTGAATCAACTCATTGCCAGGCCGAGCTTGCAGAATGGATGATTCCAGAGCACAGAACCACACTTCTCAATTTGTTTCAGTAGCTCATAAATAGGAATATGTTGTGCATTTAGACTTTTCTTTTTTTTTTTGGTTTTTTGAGACAGGGTTTCTCTGTAACTTTGGAGCTTGTCCTGGACTAGCTCTGTAGACCAGGATGGCCTCAAACTCACAGAGATCCACTTGCCTCTGCCTCCCGAGTGCTGGGATTACAGGCGTGTGCCACCACCGCCCGGCTAGACTTTCTTTATATGTAGATTGTTTGTTAAATTTGCATTATATTTGCAAATGGGGATTGTACTACATTAGGTTACAAATATAACTACTGTCTTAGTTTTGTATTATATTACTCATAGCTATTAACTATCTTGATATTATAGTATAGTGTGTTATACTATATTGATGCAAGCAATATTATATACTGTAGTATATTTAGCTATTAATTATCTTGATATTATAATCTTGTATTACATTATCTTGGTATTACGCTATATTATATTTTATGTTACAGTATGCATGGCTATTAACCATATTAGCATTGCATTATATTGTGTTGTATTATATTAATTATATTATATTATATATAGTCATGTGGTCACATCTGTAGAGCTGGGACTGTCATCAGGGCTAGTCAGACGATACTCACAGGGATATGGAGAAAGGTCTTGGCTTCGGTTTTCTTCATGGTGTTTCCCTCCAGGGGCAGGCGTTCAATCTTCCCAGTCTGGGCAAAGAGTAAGTGAGTCCCTGGGGGTAGGGGGATGACGGCTGTAGGTACTACGGGTCTCTGGTGAATAGGGGGAGCCACTGTACTCAGACCTAGAGGGCAAGAGATGGTCAATGAAGGAGAGTTGTGAATACCAGAAATGCACAGGTGCATTCTAATGCTCAAACCTACAGATGAATCTATGCATACATGTGCGAGAGCACACATGCACATAAACATGTACATATATATGTTTATATGAATACATGTGTGTGTGTGTGTGTGTGTGTGTGTGTGTGTGTGTGCTCATGCACCCATCTACAAATCACCCATATCCCAGGTCTTGTCACATTTGTATGAAAATAGCCCAGCCAATCACACAACCCCCATTTTCTGTGTGAAAACTCCAGAGACAGAAAGCCTTTAGCTAGTCAAAGTGCATTTGTGAGGAAGACAGGGCAAAACATGAGTTTAGCATTAGAGGTTCAGTAGGGTAAAGAGCTAGCCTTGCTCCCTCTTATATAATGACTTGATTATTTATGCTCTAGCTAGATGCTGGGCTGGTGAGAGAGACAACGTGGTGCTGGGAGCCACAGCCCTGACACCTCCGCCTGTAAGGGGTGATACTATCTTTACCACTGGCTAGAGAAAGCTGTGAGTGAGAACTGACACACCCTGTCCACTGCTGTGGGATGGGGCATCCTCTGACCTCACAGACAGAAACACGTCCACCTTGGTTCTTAAGACCAACAGGCTAGCTGGGGCTCATCCATCCTCTGATATGGCCTGGCCTCCTTGACTTGTGACTTCCTGACCTTCACCCTGGCTGGCTCCATGACTTGCTCAGCAAAGGAACTCCTGTGGGCAAGGGGAGGGGAGAGTTGGCACAGCCTGTACCACAGGCTGGCCAGGTACTATCTGTCTTTCTTCTGTGCACATAGGGCATGTGCCTGTCTGGTCTTCTCTTTAGCTGTCTAAATGGAGAGCTGGCCAGATGTGGCACACACTTGTAATCCCAGCACTTAGGCAAAGGCAAGAGGATCAGGAATTCAAGTTTCTCTTTGGCTAACACAGCTACATTGTCAATTAAGACCAGCTCCCAATATGATATCTTGCCTCAGAAATATATATATATATATATATATATATATATATATATATATATATATATATATATATATATATATATATATATATATAAAGCCTGTGACATATTAAGGTCCAAGGGTCATTGAAAAGATTAAAAACAGGTATCTCCACTAGAGTAAGCAAGGCTTTGGGGAGGGCCAAGGGACCACAACATCCCTGTCTTATCCCAAAGCCCAGCAGTCCAAAGCCTGTATCTGCCACAGGCCTCACTAGGAATGTTCGCAGAGCACATGTATACCCAGAGATGGAAGAGGAGAACATTCACAGAAGCAGGAAAGAGGGCCAAAGGTGACAGGTGGAGGGCTAGTAGCATGTGAACAGGGAGACCGGGTAGAGCATCGGTTAGCACAGGTCATTCTGGTCTTCAAGTCTACACGACAGCTGTCCACTTACATGGGGGCCTCATCCCGGGCTGGGTACGGGTACCCTCCAGCTCCCGACCATCGCGGTCCACACACCAGCAGTAGCCGGTACCATGGTGGCACTGGGTGGGTTCATAGTGCCCATACTCGTCACACTGGGGTACAAACATCCCCAGCAGCCCAGGCTGCTGGGCATCTGTCGCCCCTGTTCTTCCAAGGATGTGCTCTCGCTCCAGTTGACACCGGGTTTTCTCCACCTCTGTCAGTGACAAGCAAAGGTGAGTGTCAGTCAAGGCACACATGGTGTTCCCAAATGCCACTTGTCACACTCGGACCACAAAGGTGGCCTGTCATCACTGGCACTTTATTCACGCGTCTTTTCAAACTCAAGATGTCATTATGAGAGCCAGGGATGTAGCTCATGGGTAGACTGCTTGCACAGCATGCAACAAGCCCCCAGGCTCAGAAGTTCAAGGTCATCTTTGGCTCTGTGAGTTCATGTCCAGCTTGACCACACTCTCAAAATTATAATGACTTATGATTAAAAAAAAAAACTACACCATGTCATGTATGGTGGTACATGCCTTAAATCCCAGCACTTGGGAGACAGAAACAGGTGGACCTCTGTGACTTCAAGGTCAGCCTGTTCTATATAGTAAAATCTTATCTTTAAAAAAAAATCAAAATATTGTTTATACCTGTAGATTTCTTTCCTACACAGTTCTTTAAAATTTTTTAAAATTAAAACAAAACAGATGTGACATATAATACTTCTAAATGAACAATGCCATGACATTTGGCACATCCACAGTGATGACTAGCTTTGGTTGCTGTTCATAACTGAACCATTTTCATCACCCTAAAAGGAAACCTCATGCCTAGTGAGTAGATGCTGCCATGTCTCTTCCTCCCCACTTGGGAAGTTCCCAGTCTCCAGTCTTTTGTGGACTTTCTCATTTTGTGTATTTCATACAATGGAATCATAGGACATGGAGCCTGTGTCTTGCTTCCTTAGGGCCCATCCTTGCTGTGGTTGCCCACCAATCCTTCCTTCCCTTCCACAGCTGCATTGTATAGAAAAGCCACATTTTGTTCTACTCTATTTCCACTGATGCATGGCCCTGGGATTTTTCCTAAGGCAATTTAAGTTCATCTCAAATTCTTCTTTTATCCCCTGAAGCTTCATGTGATCAACACTGAGTCCAAGCCAAAGAATTCAGAGACCAAAGACCAGGAAGCACTCGATGACTTCTGAGTGTTTCGCTCTAATGAAGGCCTATGCCTGCCATGAAATCTGGCCCCTAACCTGTACAGCTCAGATTCCTAAGCAGGGGAATACAAGAAGCTTAGGAAATTGGGCCATAGTGTGAGCCTGTAGTCTCCGCTCTTGGGGGTGTTAATGCAGGAGGATTAGAGGTTCAAGAAGAATATGTCTCAACAAAACAAAACAAAACTTGACATAGAATAAACAACTCCTAAATGTGCAGAGTTGCAGCTGTCCTCACATTCCCTGGAGTCTAGCCACCATGGGGGACAGCAGAGTGGTCACCTCTGAAGCATGAATCACACAAAGACATTGATGAGAAGCATCCGTTCTCTGTGCCATGACTGCCGAGAGCTATATTCATCCATGTCTTAGTGCTTCTTCCGTCCAGAACTTTCCAGGACTTGTTCTTTGTGTGACACCCCCTTAATGTCCCAGGTGAATGCCTTTTCCATTGCCTGGTCAATCCTCCAAGACCTCCTGTAGGAAGACCTCTCACAACACCCCTCCATGCTGGGTTCAAAGTTTCTGGCATGCTCCCAGGCCTTCCAAGTGGTCTGCAAGGTGCCCTAAGACCAGAGACTCTAGGGTCCCATGACCTGAAAGAGTTGTTCTCTGTCTGCCAAGCAGACTCAGGGCTCTCACGGGGTGGCTCTCCTCTACCTTCACTGAGAATAGGCAACTAGACTGGGTGCACACATAACCATCTTTAGACCTGCCCTCAGGGAACCACAGCTGGAGGGACAGAGCAAGACACGCAGAAGAGCTTCTCTCCCCTGGGCAGGAGAACACCAGAGAGCACACACGTGGGCCTGTTACGGTGGCTGGGGGATTGTGATTAAACAGCTCTTAGATGGGGCTTGGCCTACTTTCTGGCTTTGTGTACCAATGCTGACTGTCACAACTACCCAATTCTGTGATGGCAGAGCAAGAGAAGTCATGCTTAATATGTAAATTAATGGACAATAAAACTTTATTTACAATCAGGGTGTGATGATGCACAGCTTTAATCCCAGCACTGGAGAGACAGAAGCAGGTGGATGTCTGTGAGTTCCAGGCCAGACAAGGAGAGTTCTAGGACAGGACAGCTAGGGGTGTTATACAGAGAAACCCTGTATAACACACACACACACACACACACACACACACACACACACACACACACGACACAAGCAACCCAAGACAAACCAAACAAAAACAACAAAACCTTATTTATAAGTAAGCAGTAATAAGCAGTAGCCAGATTGGCCTATGGGGATAATAGTTACCAGTCCTGGCTCTCGGACACTGCTCCTTATTCTATGGGAAGTTAACAATGAGGCTTTCTCCATGTTATGATGTGGCAACAAGGCCCTCACCATTTAACCATGCACTTCCCAGCTTGCAGAATTCCAAGCCAAATATATTTCAGTTCTTTATAATTATCAAGCCTTTGGTATTCTATCACATCTGTGAACAAGATAACACACATGGGTGGGGCCTTAAGATGTCCACTTGTGACCTGGCCTACATAAGGCAGGCATGGTGATGTAGTGGGTAGCCACCATTCCAGCTTAGATCTGGAAGTTCCAACCCCCAATGAGGCTTCAGTAACTGCCACACCTATAAGGCGAGGCCAAGAGAGGACCCTGAAGACCCGAGATCCGGATGGGCCAGCTCTCAGCAGAGCTCCAGAGAACGCTGCCACTGCGCTACACCTTTCCCAGACCCGGTTACCTATCCCTTCACTTGTGAGTTACCCCACCAAATAAACCTCCCTTTTAACTACGTGGAGTGGCCTTAATAATTTCACCAATACATGGTAACTTCAGGAAATGAATATACAGCCAATGACACGTGAAGTATCTCATCTGTATGGCCAGTTTTCATGCTGGCTGGCCTAACACAATTGCTTCCTTGCTTAGAGACAGTTAAGTGTTTGTTGAACCTGGCAAGAGAAAAAACTATGTGTGCTTTTCTTTTTGTCCCTGAGGATAATGTAAAAAATAACAATAATAATAAGTTAAACACTTGATGCAGGAAGAGCCAAAGATATGAATAAGCCATCTGGTTAGAATCAAAATGTTGGTTTTTATATTCTATAGGATATAACACTTATTTACTTTCTCAAAACCTTACATTTGTTCAGGGTTTAGTTTCCATACTAGCTAACTCTATTTCCACATACATGTCACTTAGTACCTATGTATACATGTATGTCTGCATGAGTGCACAGCATGTGTGCAGATGTCCTCAGGAACAAACAGAGAGTGTCTTATCTTCTAGATCTGGAGTTACAGGTGGTTATGAGCCATGATTGGCATGTGGGTGTTGGGAATGGAACCCAGGTCCTCTGTAGGAGCCAGAAGTGCTCCTAACTGCTGACTCATCTCTCCAGTTTCTATGCCCACTGTGATAGGAATTTGGATTTTACAGCAAAGGAAAAAGAACTAAAGCTGAAAGAGGTTGAGAGACTCTTCCAGGGTCACAGCACTGGAGGTGACTTGCCACAGATTAGAACTGAAGCCTGTGCATTCCTGATCCAGCCCCTGCTCCTGTTAGCCTTGAGTTTCTGCAGCCACCTCTCCAAACAGCCAGGCTCGCCCCCAACACAGTGAACATGTTAATATCAATGAGGACTGTAAGGGCTGATCTTCATTATCAGTGGGACTGGATTTGGGATCACCTAGGAGACACACCTCTGGGCATGCCTGTGAGGGTGTTTCCAGGGAGGATTAACTGAGGAGATGACCCTGAATGCCGCTTTACACTCCCATTGCTGTGGTTTTTCCCGCCATGATGGTCTGTATCCCCTCAAACTAGGAGCCAAGATGAACCCTTTCTTAAGTTGGTTTTCTCAGGCATTTTGTCCCAACAATGAGAAAAGTGATGAGCACAATGATTCTTATTTCCTTAACACACCCAGGGAAGTGGTCTGAAAGCCCCCAGAAGTTTCCCTCTCAATATTTGTCATTAACCACTTTGACAGCTACAGTGGACTAATGTTCTAGGTGTCTCCAACCAAGTGGAACTTTGTGTGTGTGTG
The DNA here is from genome assembly GCF_903995425.1 of Onychomys torridus. Lineage (NCBI taxonomy): Eukaryota > Metazoa > Chordata > Mammalia > Rodentia > Cricetidae > Onychomys > Onychomys torridus. The sequence goes on from NC_050447.1 coordinate 55,216,318, forward strand.
TGTGTGTGTGTGTGTGTGTGTGTGTGTGTGTACATGCATGAGTGCACTTGTGTGCATCTATGTAGAGGGCAGAACTCAATCTCAGGTGCCACTCCTCAATTTTCTTTGTTTTCTGAAACAGATTGCTGGACCTGAGGCTTACTGACTAGGCTATGCTGGCTAATCAATGAGCCCTACGGATCCGCCTATTTCTGCCTCTCCAGCACTAAAATTTCTAGCATGTACCATGTCCAGTTTCCAAATGCAAGTTCTAGAGACTGAACTTGAGTCCTCTTTCTCATATCTTACCAACTGAGCTGTGGCCTCAGCCCCCAAGCAGAGCATTTGAGAGAGTGAGGGTTATTTCATTTTATAGAGCAGGCAGACTTTTGTGTTGATATCTTTAAATATTCAAAAGTTCAAATCATCTAGAATAGAGCCTGAAACTTTCAAAAATGTCTTGAATATATAAGGATAGGAAACCTTAATTCTGAGTCAGGAAATAAAACTTGAAGAATGTTTATAGAAGGCTATATCCTCATTGGCTTCCAAGAGTGAATCCTTGCCCTGTCAAACAGACAGCAGGGAGTGGCCAAGGGTACCAGGATTAACTTCCTAGGGAATTTTGCATCAAGGGCCTGGTAGGGGGTGAGGAAAACAGGGTCAAGAAGACACATTTTTCTGGGCGTATTTCTGGTCGGTAAAATTATATCAGAAGCTACTTCTGGCTGGCTCTGCTGGGAGAAGAAACACATGGTCCCTTGATATATCTGAGGGCAGGCAAGAAGTCCAGGGTGGCTTTCCTTGAGAGGAAATGAGAGGCAATGAAGAGAGAAAGGAGGCAGCCCATGTGTGATCTCTGGATTTGCACTCTCCTCATTCTTCTGGTCACATTTGTGACACTGTCAAATGAATGGCCATGGCAGCCTTGGAGTAGAAGGAAGGGGTTGGGTGAGACATGCCAAGCCTCTCTGGCAGAGGGTAGGCAGCAAGAGGAAGACCTGTGGCTAGAGGGAAATGGTGTGTGGAGGTGCCGCACATTCAGTTACTTCCTACCCAGCCTGAGCTCCCCATAAGGACCAGCTGTTCCCATTAACTACACAGACTCTAGCATGACCATGACACACATCTGTGAGCACAGCGGTGCATGAGCCATGAACTGTGCCCATTCTCTGCTGGCTTTGGGACATCACTAGCTGCTGAACAGACCTGTCTGCTCAGCGTGGCCTTGCTTTCCAGAATGAGAATTTAGAAGGAAAAAATATAGTATCTCCAGTGTGGGGTCCCTAGCAATTTCCTAAGAACACCAATTACAATAATAACATTAGATGTGAACTCAAGTCCCTGCCCTACATGAACCCAAGGATGCAGGATGGGAGGGAAGCTCAGGCCCGGGCAATGGACAAGCAACAAGAAAAGGCAGACAATGAGGGGGAAACAGAAGTCATAAAATACCCAGACAAAGCAAATGGCCTCTAGTCTCCATGCTGTTGCTGTCGCCACTGTGGGAAATGACACTGTAAGTTTTTCCCAGACCAAAACCCTGGGGGAGTCTTAGGTCACTTATCTACTTTATCTGTTCTATAAACACTCACCGGAAGCTACCATGCACAGAGCATCGTGAAGAGCCTCAGAGCATATAGGTGGGAGGGAAGAGGAGACTTGTTTCTCAGGGAGTTCAGGGGAGGAGGGGACAGTGGTTGTCGTGGAAACAAAGAAGGGGAGCAGATCCTCCATTTCCATCAAGGGTATGGCTGACCTTTCAGAGTGGCAAACTTGTGGCTTGCTTGGTGCAGTGGCTGACTGGCCAAAGCCCAGAGGACTCGGGATATGACTAGAGGAGCTGGAAGGCAAGAAGCTGGAGTATCAGGGAACTGGTCAACCTGGGGTAGAGGGTATCTTTAGGAAAAGAAGGGCCAGAGGGACTGCAAGGCTCAGCAATGGTGCCACTGATTTCTAAGTGATGTGCTGGTTGGAGGGCCCCAGGCATCAAGCCTGAAGAGGCTCCAAGCTTCTGAGGGGCCTGGTTGGAAATGGAGGATGTAATGGTCAATACTGTCAACTTGACAGGATCTATAATGACCTAGGAGACACACCTGTGGGCATGTCTGGGCGGGAGATTCAAGGTTGGGATGATTGAGATGGGAAGAGCCATCCTAAACTTGGGCATCACTATCCCATGGGATGGGCTCCTTGACTTACTATAAAAGAAAAAAGAAGAAAGCAAGTGAGAACTAGCTTTCATCTCTCTCTCTCTGCTTCCTGACTGGAGATGCAATGTGTCCCCTGCTTGAAGCTCCCCCCTGCTATATCCTCAAACTGAGGCAAAGTAAACTCTTCCTCCCTTAGGGTACTTTTGTCATAGCCACAGAAAAGTGACTAATACAGGCACGGTGTCACCTCCTCTGTAATCCTACTTTTCCTGGAAGCCAAGTGCAGTGCCTTCTCCTTTTCTATCCCTCTTGGCTTTCTGCTCCAGCCACTAATCGTTACCCACAGTCACTAGTTCCGAGGGCTTCCTTCTCCGTCCATTTACAGTGTGAAGATGCTATTGTTCATGGGCGAGTTCAACTTTGGAAGTCGCAAACAAGTTGCTGAGAAATAGCTAGGTGCCTGTGACAAATTAGCATCCCTCTAAACTCCTGTAGCCTTAACCATCCATGGGGCTAATTGTACCCAGGGGGGTACAGCCCTAGAGGGATTAGGAAACCCAGAGCTATGCTGTCCTGGACTCAAAAGGCAGAGAGGGTCAGAAGGAAGAGGTTAACTGTGCCCAGTGCTGCTGCTGAGATGTGTCCGGGTGAGTGTATTATGGACCGTTCCAGAGTGAGTTCAAGAGCAGTTTGAATGGGGTGCTAGAGGAAAAGGCACCTACAGTGTGCATGGGAGTGTGCTACAGAGTGCATGGGAGACTTTGAGGAGGCGGCGGTGGCAGCCTAGCTCTAGAGTCTTAATTACAGAGGATAGCTACAGGATAAAATCTAAAGCCCATGGGTAAAACTTGATGGCTAGTCTTGCGTATAAACCTGACACACTTGGAAAGGGGGAACCTCAATTGAACTGTCTCCACCAGATTGGCCTGTGGGCATGTCTGTGGGGGCATTTTCTTAATTGCTAATTGTTGTAGGAGTATCCAGCCCAATTTGGGGGTACTATCCCTAGGCGTGTGGGTCTAGGCTGTATAAGACAGCTTACTGAGCAAGCCAATAAGCAATGGTCCTTCATAAACTCTGCTTTAGTTCCTGCTTTGAGCTCTTGCCCTGACTTCACTCAATGATGCACTGTATCCTGCAGCTAAAATAAACCCTTTCCTCCCCAAGTCAGAATTGGTTTATCACAGCTACAGGAAAGCAAACTAGAACACACTATGAACCTTGTACCCTATGAACCTTGAACATAATCATGTGAGGTCACAGCACCAATGACCACAAGCCAGGCTGGTATGTATCCAAGTCTGAGTAGGAAACAGCAAAGAAAACCAATAGGCTTTCTGGGAACAAACGGACCCCAAGGACTGAACAGGTACACCCTATCAGGCACAGCAGGCAGATTTAAACCAAGGTTGGGGAGTTTGGGGTGTGGGGTGGGGGTGGGGGTATCCTTTACTCAACATGCAAGCCACCAAGCTAGAAGTTCTGGTTGTCAGGAATTCTCAGAAGTGACCAGCTTGACTGGAATCGGCAGTGAGGAGAAATGACTGGGGACAGAATTACGGAGAATGAGGACACTGGACGGAGAAAGCCCAAGTGTAAGAGGAGGGAACAGAGCTGGGAAATCCCAAAAGCAAGGTGAAATACTTTCAAATACTTCACCAAAAGAATAGAAGAGGGTTCTGTCAACCAAGCCATCCTTCCAGAAGCTGAGGGAAAAAGTAAAGGGACAGGGTAGATACCGGACACGTGCCAGCGGGATGCTCAGGAGAGATCAAACTGGAGGAAACACAATGAAGGAAGCAAGAGAGAGCAAAGATGAATCCTAATTGGGGAAAGCCCAAAATTAGGCAACAGAACTCAGAGAAGAAATAAAAACATCATTTTAGAAATGAAAACTGAGCCAGGCCTGTGACCCCAGCTACTTGGGAGGCTGAGGCAGGAGGATGGCTAATTCAAGGCCTGCCTGGGCTACAGTATGAGTTCAATGCCAGCCTGGGTATGTTAGCCAGACTCTGTCTCAGAAACTCAACAACACACAAAAGCAGTCTGGAGACAGTGAGATGGCTCAGAGGGAAAGGTGCTTGCCACCAAGCCTGGCCATCTGAGTTTGACTCCTGGAACCCACATGGTGGGTTAAGAGAGCGGACCCCACAAGTCGTCCTCTGATGATAGGTATACACAGACACACGCATAAAATGAATAAATACGTTTTTGTTTATATGTTTTGTATTGTGGTTAAGGGGGCTGGGGACATAGAGGGCTGGTAGAGTACTTGCTTAGCACATGTGAGATCCCAGCCTCAATCCCCAACAGAGAAGAAGGGGGAGAAAGAGGAGGAGGAGCAGGAGGAGGAGAAGGAGGAGCAGGAGGAGGAGCAGGAGGAGGAAAAGACAGCCATTTGTAGGGGGTGGAAACTTCAGGTGGCAGGGTTGGAGACAGTAGGTCATTGAAGGGGATGCTACTATGAGGTGATTCATTTTCCTCCATGGCTATCCCACCATGAAGCTGTGCATCACCCTGGACTTAAAGACAAACAGAAGGCTGAGCCAAAACAAACCTTCCTTCCTTAAGTTTTGCCACAGAACGAGAAAAGCACTAATATACCTGGCAACCCAGGAATATGCAAATAGGCCCTCATTAGAGTGAATTTCCCAGCACATGACCTTGGACTTCCCAACCTTCAGAACTATGATAAATGAACTTCTGTTGTTTACAAGCCACCTAGTCCATGGTGTTCTGTTACAGCAGTCTAGGAAGAATACAGCACTCCATGTAACACACCCCCATATCCTAATCTCCTCCCTCATCAGAGAGGCAACTTCTGTTCTGGTCTACTGTTCCTCATTTCCATATACACATTCCAGTTTTCTTACATACACATTTATTTTCACACTGATTCATATTTTATATAAATATGATCTGTCTTTCACACATACTATATATATGTATATATGTGTGTATGTATATATGTATATGTATGTGTGGGGGTACACACACACATATAAATAAAGCCTTTTGCAATTTTTTTAATATTACACTTTGAGATTTATCCTGTTCCAGTCCGTCTGTTTTGCCTGCTGCCTGTTATCTCATAGTACAATTCTATAATACAATTATCTATTCTTCTTATTGCTAGATATTCAGATTGTTTTCTGGTTATAAATGGTACATAAAAATTCTTCTTCATTTGTATTAAGTGTCCTCTTGGATATATAACCAGATGTTGGATTTCTTCTAAGGACAATACATAAACAATGTTAGCAAATAGCTCTTATTAATGTTATCATTGTCACATCTCAGACTACTGGTCTACCTGTTTCTGCTTAGTAAACACCCTTAAAGACAGGGCAAAGAGTCAGACTTCTAAAAAATCGAGACTCAGACATCTGTTTCTCTTTGAACTAGAGATGTGAAAGCAGCCCACAGAAATAACAAATGCTAGTTGTTTTAACAGCAGCTGGAATGCCTCATTCAACTTAAATGGCCAGGACTGCTTCTGTATGTGTCCTGGCCATTAAAATCTGTAGGCAGAGCCTACACCCATTAATTTCAGAAACAGAAGGTAGCTCTCTTCTCCTTTGGCAGCAATGATTTTTTTCAAGTTTTTCTTTCTTTCATTCTTGATACAGGGTTTCTCTGTGTAGTCTGGGAACTCACTCTGCAGACCAGGCTGGCCTCAAGTCATAGATCCACCTGCCTTTGCCTCCCAAGTTCTGGGATTAAAGGCATGCACCATCACTACTTGGCTTATTTTTTCAATTTTCAGAAACACTGTGTGTGTGTGTGTGTGTGTGTGTGTGTGTCTGTCTGTCTGTCTGTCTGTCTGTCTGGCTGGCTGGCGGGCGCTCCGCTGCACACATGCACATACACAGGTGCCCATGTGAGAGAGCACACGTGGAGGTCAAAGGACAACTTATGAGAGTCAATTCTCTCTCTCCACCATAAGTCTTCTGGAATCCAACTCAGGTTGCCAGACTTGGGGCAGCAAGCACCTTTACCTGCTGAGCCATCTCATGGCACCCCACCTCTCTTTCTGATTCCTAGTTGTCAGTGAGGCACTTGGCTTTGTTCCACACTCCTCACCATGAGGTTCTGCTTCACCCCAGCCCAAAGCAGCAACACCAGCTGACAATGGTCTGAAATTCTGTTCCTCAAGTTGATTGTCTTGGGTATTTTGTTCCCACAACTGAAAACTGACAAACACAAGCACTGTTCATGCCTAGCAGGTTCTGTACAGTCAGCAGCCAACTATGCTCATCTGTTCAACAGCATTTGCTGAGAGCCTTACCAGGTCTTGGTCTCAATCCAGGCCTGGCTTGGAGCTTCTGGGTGCCTACATGCCAGGGAAGGTCCACTCACGTCTGAAGTAAGCAGTAACTCCAAAAGCCACAAATTCAGGTCAGGTGACAGGTGATGTAGAACATTCCACAAAGGCCTTAGTTATACCTTCCCCCACTTGGGCTCTTCACCCCATCTCCCCATCACACGTTCCATTCCTCAACACTCTCAGGCTCCTACTGAGTTTACGTCAATGTGCCTGTTGGTCACATCATCCTGAGTGTTTCAGATGACATACTGAGTAGATTGTTCTTCCTGGCCTCGTCTAGTCACATAAAGGCCTGGACAGAACATGGACAAAACTGCTCCTCCTCTGAATAAAAGAGAACTCTTGTCCAGACATGGTGGCTCATGCCTTTAATCCCAGCACACTGGAGTCAGAGGTAGGATCTCTTATGAATTCAAGGCCAACCTAGTTACATAGTAAATTCTAGGCTATCCAGGGCTACATAGTAAGACGAGAGAGAGAGAGAGAGAGAGAGAGAGAGAGAGAGAGAGAGAGAGAGAGAGAGATTGTTTCTGTATGATAGCCTCCAAATCAGAAATCATTTGTCTCCTGTGTTTTCAATCAAACCGAACCAAACAAGCCTTTTCTGGGTCAAAAGGAGGCTACTAGCCTCTGGACTGGAACTCTACCAAAAGCTTTCCTGGTTCTTTAGCTTCCACACTTTAACTAAACCAGCTATTGGCTTTTTTGGGTTTCCTGCTTACTGAAAACAGATGCTGGGGTTTGACAGTCTTCATAATGACATGATTCAATTTCTTACAACAGTATATGTATATGTGTGCATATACACATTTATACACATATATTCTCTTGGTTCTGTTTTTTGTTTCTCTAGAGTACCCTGGTGAATAAAGCCCAATGCCTAGTCTTTATCCTGTGCTGCTGGCTGTAGTACATAGGAACCAATGCATTCTAAAATTCTAGAATGGCTTCGGTCCCTATGAAATTGTGCCCTGTGTGCTTCAGCACTGAAGCCTGTAGTCTGGCTTTCTACTTGCAGAACTCTGAGAACTTCCCATGGACCACTTCCTCACATCCCCTTCTTCTCCAGGCCATCAAATCTTATGAACATATCAACGGGCCATCCACTCCTAACACCCCATCTCACCTCCAGGCACACATCGGAAACCATCCCCTTGATAGCCAGGTTTGCACTGGCATGTGAAGGATCCTGGTGTGTTGTAGCAGAAGGCATCTGGGTGACATTGGCTGGACTGGCATTCATCCACATCTGCAAAACAGCCGCAGTCCCAGAGACCATGAGATTGCTTCCAGAATGTGTGGTTGATACAATAATTTAGTCCATGCACTCAAATCTATGTGAATCTGCTTTTAACTAGAGTCCAGGGACTTTAAACTCACTCAATATTAATTTTTAAGACACTCATACCCCAACTTCTATCTAGTACATTTACAAATGTGTTTCACGTGACAATAATGTTTTAAGTAAATAGAGAGCTTGCAAAAGGGGAAATTTTGCACTGTCATATGTTCCCTCTTTATTGCAAGCATGAGCCTCTGGAACCCTTAAGTGTTTAGAGAAGAGAAAATTACATAGTCAATAACAGAGAGATGGTATCTCTGAAATCTCTGTTGAACTTAAGTTCAGCACAATGTTACATAATTTTACAAACCAAGAGCCCTGAGTTACTCTGTTAATTACTATTAACTAGTCCCCTGGCAGCTAATTGTGGGCTGATCCCAAGCCTGGAAAGATTCTGTGATATCATTTCTTCTCTGACTTCAGAATGGGAACTTCACTTCTTGTGCCAAAAGAGCAAACCCATTACATACAAAGATGGACATTAAGCTCTATGCAAGCAGGGACTGTTTGTATTTTCAAAAAACAAGCAAGCCTCAATTCCCAGCCAAGAGCAGCTATCTAACTGCTGCCTAATGAAACAAGCCTTGGGGTCAGGGGAAGCTAAGGATGTCCCAAATGAGAACAACTCTCCAAGAAAATGCATAGTTCCAGTTGCTGACAAGACAGAAAAGGCTCTTGCCCAACGGAGCGAAAAGAACACATCCTCCTCAATATAGGGAGTGTTGATGATTAGCATGCAGTAAGTACACTCAGGCCACTCTTCAGAGCCACCACATACCTTGGCAGGCTCTGCCATCCCCAGAGAAGCCAGGCAGACAGGAGCAGGTGTAGGAGGAGCCACCCATATAGATGCACTGGGCCCGCTGGGGGATATCACAGTTGTGGAGACCAGTTTCACAGTAGTTGATAGGCCGCTGGTCCACAGCAGCTTAAGAACAAAGAAATGAAGAAAAAAACCTTTGGAAGGAAGTCTCAGCAAGTAGGTATCCTTCCAAGCTCTCAGCACACCAGTGATTTGACTCTGTGGGGCTCAGAGAAGGAGACTGTGTCTGGATGCTGCCCGGGTCCAGACAACACTGTCCCTTTTAGTCACCATGTTCCATACCATTGTACCTAGGGCTTCACAGTCCTGAAGTGTTTGATCAATGAGCTGCATCTCTAGCCCAGGCTGGCCTCAAATTTACTCTGTAGGCCAAGCAAGCCTTTACTGTAATCCTCTCTCATTTCAGCCTCTCAAGTAGCTGAAATGAAAGGTCTGCACCCGAAAGCCTGGCTTATTTTTGAGCAATAAAATCCATTATTCAAACAGCATATGCAGAATTTGATCTCTAGACAAATGGAAGGCTAGGGGTGGGGAGAGGTCAAGGATTGGTCTGTGACTCCCCCATGCCCTCCTAGGCAGCTCCTCGAGGCCCCTCCAAGGGCTCCAGAGGCTGTAGAAAGTGATCGTGTCCAAATATCTTATTTTGAAGATGGAGAGTTAAGGCCTGGGGGGGTTAAAATCTAGCTGAGAATTGATGTCTGGGAGAAGACATCAACACAGCTGGTTTTGCACTCTGCTCTTGCACTCTGCTCTGCTCTCAAGTGTGGCCTTAGGGAATGGGCAGAACCAGGCCAATCTGCCTCCTCCACATAGACCTCAGGTTAGATCTCAGTGAGACCTAACTCCTCCTGTCCACCACTCTTACTGAGCCAACCAGGGATGTCAATGGTGTTACATTAAAAGCAAACTTTAGAACCTCCCCCGGCTCAAAACTCATAGGGAAAAGTCAGGCCAAGAAAACCAATGTTCTCTCCTAGGATGAAAAAAAAAAAAAAAATGTTTCAGCATAGCAAGCTTAAACTCTCAGCTCTGCAACAAAGAGGGCTGGCCCCTTGAGTGCACAGATGTTTGGGTCACACTCAAATCATGAGAACTGTCTGTTCCTTCCCACCCTCCAGGCACCACCTCATCCAGACCTTGGCTCCTCATCCAAGCTCTGAGATGGAGCAAAGGGAATACATGCATACTGGTCACAGTAAACAGCCAGAGAGCACACGGGGACAGGAGAAGGACCAGTACAGTTGGTTTCTGTTTTAGCTCAGACAGACACATATGTCCCACTCAGCATTTAGACCTGGGAATCTCCATGGATCTTTGAGCTTCATTTGTTGGAACGTGGGCTGGGGATATACATATTATATATTTTTATACATATAAAATCTTGGGCTGGGGATAAATCTGAGGTGAATAGTTGCTGAGCATGCATGAGGCCATGGGTTCCATTCTCAGTACAGATAGACTGAGCATGGTGGTACATGCCTGCAACCCCGGCATTCTGGATGATAGAGATGGGAGGACAGGAAGTTCAAGGTCCCACTTGACTATATCGCGACTTGAGGCCAGCCTATGATACTTGATACTCTGTCTCAAAAAGTAAAAAATATCTTGGATGTAATATGCAATGTGAAGTGGGAGGTAACATTTCAAAAATTTAGTTCTTCATGACTGACCCAGGATCTTTATTATCAACATCAATCAAGAACATAATTAGCACCAGGCGGTGGTGGCTCACACCTTTAATCCCAGCACTCAGGAGGCAGAGCCAGGCAGATCTCTGTGAGTTCCAGGCCAGCCTGGGCTACCAAGTGAGTGCCAGGAAAGGCACAAAGCTACACAGAGAAACCCCATCTCAAAAAAAAAAAAAAAAAAGAAAGAAAGAAAGAAAAAAAAGAACATAATTAGCCTAATGAATTAACAAAGTCAATGTACCTTAGCAAGTCTAAAAAGCTATGCTTCAGCTTGTGGTTTATTAAATTAGGACTATAAATGGAATGGTGCCAAGTGGAATTTCCTTTCTGATGTAACTCAGGTAGAATTCAATCTAAGGCAGCTAAGAGTATAAAGGTGCTTCACCATGAATTCCGTGGCTGCTAATGACATGGAAAACCAAGGCTAACAGCTTCAAAAGCCATTAAATGTATGCTGAAAATGAAACAGACAAATTTATAGGAAGCAAGTACAACAGAAAGCTTACGGTGGGCGAATTAATGCATTGCTAGCGTGCACTAGTGTATACATTACAAAACACGTTTGCTCCTGGCAGCTGAGAGCATCTAAGCAGGTGGAGGGTAGGGTTTCTTCTCATCCCCCTTTCTAACAGCAGAAACTGGTGTCTGCCTCCCCACCAGGATCAAAACCCATAATCGTGCCTTTCCCACATAGGTAGTCACCCCAGGAAAATTTCTTGCAGAACTTACCCACGCATATTCCCCCGTCTGAAAAGTGATAGCCCTCCACGCACTCACAGCGGTAGGCTCCTGGGTAATTGTTGCAGATTGCATGGTCCCCGCATCGGGAAGGTTGCTCTGAACATTCATCAATATCTGCAGCAAATTGTTGATAAAAATGTAGACTTTTAAAACCCCATGAAACAATAATCAAATAGAAAGCTTTTTCCCCAGAGAAGAGATTCATTGAAGACACATTTTTTTACATGCCCAAAGTAATATGAAACAGAGATTGTTAAAACAAAAAAAAAAAAACAAACAAAAAAAAATCGGCTTAAAGAGGATTTTTTTTCAATATCTGGTTCACTTCCTCTCTGAGAAGAGGAGAACCCCTTTTTGCCCTTTACATTACATAGAGTGCAACCCCCTGTTTGCTTTTCTAAGTGATGTGTGCCTCTTGAGGGATAATCAAAGGGACATCCATCCAAACAGGTCACTCATACTGGACTGGCACAACACATTGGAAGATACAGAGGACTGCTCTTGCCAAGGATCCAGGTTTGGTTCCCAGAGTACAAGTAAGTCAGTCTTTAAAATAAACTACTTTTCTACAGTTATGATTATAAAGAAAGGGTAGACAATTTATAGCTAATTGAGAATTTTTTAATGTTACCTAAGATTTAATAGACTCAAAGGTAAGTTGCTACATCATTTAAATGGCAGAATGGTGGCCTTTCATGTGACAGTACTACAACCATTACCATGGGTAATGAGGAGCAAAAACTTAGGCCTTGGGGTTGAACTGTACTAGGTTTGAATCTTGCCTCCTTTTGTTATTGACTTGTGTTGTCTGGGCAGGTTAACTACTCAGCCTCAGTTTCCCCATTAGTAAGTAAATATATAATATTCACTGGAGCATTCTTTTGGGAATTAGAGGAAATGGATGTGGGCCAAGAGAGCATGCAGCATATTTAAGACATATAACCATGATTATAGTCATCACTCATCTACTCTATAACCCTAGTGCATTTTGGGAAGTCAGCTCTCAGATGGCCACCAGACTTTGGAAGCCATCTATGGCTACCAGTGGTATAAGGTTGGTTGGCCTGGATAAAAAACAGTGCTGACCCCTCATTACACTATCAACCCAATCATAAACTGAAATGTAGTCACATAAGGTACTTCCTGTACCGGCCCATGCACATAGGGTCCATAGTCTTTCCTGAGATAGGTGTGCAAAGGATTTTATAATTGCTGGGACTATTCAACCCTCTTCCCTTTCAAGTTCCCTAATGTGAACTGTTCACATCCAGAAAGCAAAGCATCTTCGGTCCACCTTTGCTTACCTGGTACCCTTCCTTTTCTTGTTATTAAAAAAAAAAGTCTGCTGACTTACTGGACAACATTGCATAAAGCAAGTATTTTGCAACATTAGCTCAGTAGTTTGCCCTATACCTTCACAAAAATCGATGGTATTCAACTTTTTAAAAGTGTGTGTGTGTGTGTGTGTGTGTGTGTTAAGATCCAGGATCGCAGACAAGTGGACTTTGCTGGGAATAGCTGGAGGGGTAGGGAATGGTACATGCTGGAGCTGAGATACTGAAGATGGGGTCACACAAGCCCATCTGCCAGCTGCTGCTCCCACAGCACAGGGCACAGTCTCTCACGCCTACCATCTGTGCTCCTACTGTGCCCGAACTCTCCCAGCAGGTGGCTGGACCCCTGTGCAGCGCTGCATGCTGAAGGCTCAGACCCAGCAGTGCACGGAGCAGAACAGCAGTTTTCCATCTGAAAGCCAGGGCCAAGTCTCCAGGGGAACTTGTCCAAGGCCCCTCCTTGCTGGGAACATTTACAGCGAGGGAAGATATGTTGTGCAAGGGCTGCAGAGGCCACAGCAGGCCAACAGGACCTGGGCGGAGTGGGGCTGGGGAGGACAGCTTCACATTCTCAGGTTTGTAAGGATAAGCCAGGCTGGACACCACTGTTTCACAAGACACTCCCAACGTCCCCACTAAGATCCCATGGTCTTTGCAGTTTGTAAAAGTGTCCTCATGTGTGATTTTAAATCTCTTCTGTTAGCTGAGTTCAAGTCCTTAACCCTTTCTTTAATGGAAATAGTAACCTGGTAACTAGGGCAATTGTCTATCACAGCACCCCATAACATCATCTTAAAGAGGATGGTCAACTTCCTCTCTGAGAAGAGGAGAACCCCTTTTTAGCTCAATAGGAAAACCATGGATTATTCATTATTATTATTATTATTATTATTATTATTATTATTAGTTGTTGTTGTTGTTTCATTTTGTTTTTGTTGGTTTTGAAACCAGGTGTCTTCAAACTCACAATCCTCTTGCATCCACTACTGGGTGCTGGGATCACAGGTTTGTTCCATACACTCAGTTCAGAATTACTTTTTAAAACTATTGTTGCTGTGTAGTTTGTTTATATGAATGAGGGTGCACATATGCCACTGCATGCATGTGGAGGTCAGAGGACAACTTTGGGGAGTCAGGGTCTCTGGGTTGTTTCTGCTGTGTGGTGTATTCCAGCCTAGCCTGCCCCAGAGCTTCCTAGGGCTTCCTGTCTGGGCCTCCCTCCTGTCTTGCCATAGGAGGGTTGGGATCACAGGTGCGTGCCACCATATCCAGCTCTTGACGTTGGTTCTAGGACTTGAACTTGGGTTGTCAGACTTGTGTAGCAGTCATCTCTCCAGTCCTAGATTAATCCTTTGACTTTCCCCCACAGTGATTAGCTTCAGTTCGTTTTCAATGCCTCTGGAATTTACATCAGGCCCTTTGAGGTTATTGATATGTGGAATGCATCCTAGAAACTCACAAATTACTCACTGAGAGGTTAACTGATACTGCTACTCTAGATTACAATGTGAGGGATTTGTGGGCGCCATTGTGCTATGAGCCCCAGGTGAGTGCCTGAGCTCTGAGATTCTCTGAAAATCTCACTGGGAGACAATAGCCCAAGCCAGCCCTGCTTTGCATGTCATGGATCATCATATCACACTACAGATTCGAATCACAGCGGTTCACCCTGGTTCCCCTCTCAGGAGCCTCCCCAGGTTAAAACAACTCACAAAGCCAGATGCTTGATGCAATTTCCTATCAAAGGCCTCATGTCCAGATGAGTTAACACTGAAGCTTGTTCTGATAACTCAGAACAATAAGGAGCCTGAGTCAGGACATCCCCACATTCCATCAGGCTAATACTCCAGAATGATGACCAACCGAGGACAAAAGGAAGTGCATGCATGGCCACCCATCTTCCTGAACAAGGCTGGCCAAGGATTTCCGGGGACAAGTGCAGAGTGCATAAAGCATGGGGTGGGGGAGTGTCTGTTAAGAGGAGCACCCCTGAGACAAGCTCAGACACCTTATAATAAGCGGCAGCAGACACATCTCCACCTGTGATGGTTAACATTGATGGTCAGCTCAACTGGACCTAGACTCACCCAGGAGATAAGTCTCCAGGCATGTCTGTGAGGGAGTTTCTAGACTGGGTAAATTGAGGTGGGAAGACTTATTCTAACTATCCACAGTACTCTCCCATGGGCTGGGGTCCTGAACTGAATAAAAAGGAGAAAGCTAGATGAGAACCAGAATTCATCTCTCTCTCTCTCTCTGCTCGTTGACACCAACGTGAGCAGCTGCCTCAAGCTCCTGCCGCTAGGCCTTCCCTGCCATGATAGACTAGACCTTTAAATCGTGAGTCAAAATATACCTGTCCTTCCTTAAGTCACTTCATCAAGTATTTCATCATAGCAACAAGAAAAGCAACTAATAAACCATGCTTCATCAATATGTAGGCGGCTGGTGACATTATATACAGACTGAGAAGGTATGGAGACCCAAAGGAATCCCTCATTCCCAACACGACTCCCCACTACCACCTTCATGAGAGGGTTCACACTCACACTGTGCTGCTTGGAACTGTCCTGAGCCAACACAGCCATTCATGACAGGGAAAAACTGGCCACTGACATTCACAGGCTGCTCAGTTCTGTGTCCCCTCTACCATGCTCTACAACCAGGTAGGTGAGTACTGGATTAAATAGTACCAGATACACAAAGTCATCAGTGTATCACCCAGATCATCACATCACCCATGTGTAAGCACAAAACCCTGCTTGCCAGTGTTTCAGGGCCCCAGGAGGAAGCATCCTGCAGGGAAGGGTCATTCCAAAGCAAATGCCCCCTGCCCCACCCTATATCAGGATCTACACACCAGATCTTGCCTCTAGCAAGAAGGGATTCCAGACCTACCGCATGATTCCCAAACCCCAAGCATTTGGCTTTCCAGGGCTTGTTTCCTAATGGCTCAAGGATGAAGATAGCAGCTCATTTTCCTGAGTGGATCCTGTGCACACACCCCTCCTTTACAAGGGAAACCTACATCCACATTCCTGCTCCTCATTAGTGAGTGCTTCAGTGCAGACTTCAGTGGCACTGGTTAAAAGTCTGACACTCTTGCCCTCAGCCATGGGCACACTGCTCCTTGGTAATAGACTCAGATTTGGTTAGTGACCAATATTAATCAAGCTGTTTACATGAAAGTCTTGGAAGTTAAATTTCAAAAATAAAGCAAATGATGCCAAAGGCAGTGCACTACACAAGTCCAGTAAGAGACTGCAGTTACTCACTGGATCACATGAAGGAGGCTCAGTTACTGCTAATTAAAGAAAAAGCAATAGAAACAGTAAGTGCTGACAGAGCTGTAGAAACACTGGAGCTGGGGAACCAAAGTCATCAGCAAAGCTTTTGCCACTCCAGCACGAGGACCTGAGTGACGTCCCCAGAACCCACACAGAAAGCAGACCATCAAGGCATGCGCTTGTAATCCCAGCACTAGACAAGCAGAGACGGCATCCCTGGGACTTGTAGCATAATCAGTGAGCTCCAGGCCAATGAGAGACCCTGTTTCAAAAGAAGTAGACAGAGTTCCTAATGAATGACACCTGAGATGCCCTCTGGCCTCTATATGCATGCAGTATGCAGTACCCCGTGAGTGTGTGTGTGTGTGTGTGTGTGTGTGTGTGTGTGTGTGTGTGTGTTTACACAAAAAAAATTATGGAGAAAATTGAAACTCCTGCTCACTGTAGGTAGAAATATAAAATGGTGTGACTGTTGACTATTATAGAAAACAGCATGAAGGGTCTGCCAAAAACTGAACATAGAATGATCCACCAGACTTACTTTAGGGGTTATACAAAAACAAAATAAAAACAAAAACAAACAAACAAAAAACCCTGAAATCAGGAGCTTTCAACAGAAGCCCTGTTCATCACACCCTTGACTGCAGTAGCCAAAAGGTAGTTGCAGTATGTCCACTTCACAAGAGACTGCCAGCAGGTTCCATAAAGCATAGCTGGCTGTGCCTTCTGAAGAAAGGAACTCCCTTCATCTGAATGGATAGAAAAGCCAAAAACAAACAAACAAAAAAGTATCATGCAGCCCATACTACACAGTAACAATGTTCAACCTTCAAAGAAAAAAGCCGTTGTAACACAAGCCATACCATGGATGAATCTTCAGGAGAGATTTGCATACACAATCTTGAATCTTGAGCAAAATAAGCCAGTAACAAAAGGATAAATGCTGTGTTATTCTAGGGTCAATAGATTCATAAAAACATACCACCAAATGGTGGAAGACAAGAGCTGGTGATGAGAACATGCAACATGGTACTGGGAGCTGTGGTCCCATAAACACAAACACAACTTGTTGTACAAGATAAAAAGGGTCCTAGCAGAGGATGATTGTGACAACTTCATAGCAGTGTGACTGTGTTTAATAACACTGAACTGTATACACACTTAAAAATAGTTTAAAACAGCCAGGCAGTGTACACCTAGAATCCTACCACTTGGGAGGCAGAGGTTGGGTGGTCTTGAGTTTGAGGCCATCTTGGGATTCTCAAGGAGACGCTGATTTAAACAAAACAAGGAATTTTGTTCTGTTGCTAAGAAGCATGTTTAGGGCTGATGATGATAGGGGCAGTACCCCCTGGTGTTACCAAGTGAATAACATACACAATTCAGGCATGGTATGCCTTTCCTGGTATGTTTGTATATCACATATTCAACACACACATTCCTGTGACATATACTCAGCTTCCTGGCTTACAGAACCAAAACGCTTCCTCCCAGCCTGATATCCCAGCACCCCCACACACATCAGACCAAAAAGCAATACCATAGCAAGTCTGCCCATCTCCTCGGAAGCCAATGGAGCATTCACAGGTGAACTGTGTTCCAGGGCCAGGGCGACAGGCTGCATTACTGTCGCATCCATGAGTGCCGATGTAGCATGGATTCTGAAGTGCATCAGGGGAGCCATCTGTGAAGGTAGAGACAGCATTCAGGAACCTTCCAGCAGCCCTTCTGCCACAGGAAGTAAGCCCCTACACCAAGAGAGCAGAGCAATGGGGACTAGAACCTTGTATTTTGCACTATAGTGAGACCACCAAGCTCCACCTCTCTGCCCCCACCCCCCATTTCTATAAATAGTTCTACTGACAACAAGCCACACTCCTTTGTGAGACTATGGCAGAATGAGATGTCTGTGGCTGGCTAAGACCAGAAAACAACAACAAAAATAATATATATATATATAATTTAAATGATAAAAGGCCCCCATAGACTCATGTATGTGAATACTTGGTTACCAGTTGGTGGTGATATTTGGGGAGGTTGTGGAATCTTTGGGAGGTGGAACCTTGCTGGAAGATCTAAGTTACATGGTGGGTGGGGGAGACAATTTGAGAGTTCACAGCCCCAGCCAACTTCCAGTTCACTTTTCCTGCTTCAAGTTTGTGGCTGAAGATGTAATCTCTCAGCTTCACGCTCCAGCCACCTGATGCTCTGCCTCCCTGAACATCATGGACCCCTAAGGTAAAATTAACTCTTTCTTTTATAAGTTGATTCTGGTCCTGGTATTTTCCCACAGAAACAGAAAAGTAACTAATACATATACACTGTAGACTTCTATTTATCCATGAAAAGAAATGGCATCCTTTGAATGGGACTACATAGGAGATCCTGGAAATCACTGTGTTGAGTGAAATAAGTCAGACCCAGAAAGACAAATACTGCCCAGTGTTATATGTGACAGCTAAAAATGTTGATTTCACAGAAGCGACATTAATAATGGCGGCCTGAGGTGGGGAAGGATGGAGGGGCTGGGGAGAAGGAGAGAAGATGGTGGGCAGATCCAAGGGTACAGTTGGATGGAAGAAATGATGTCTAATGTTTTGTAGCACAGTGGGGGTAACTAAACAATTAATCACACATGTCAAAATAGCTCGTAAAGTTTCTGAATGTTCTCAACACTCAGAAATGGCACATGTATTGGGATGACCACTGCCCTCATCTAATCACTGCACACTGGATACACCTGTTGAAATTATTTAGTTCATATCCCACAATATGAACAGTTTTTAATGTGGCCCTTTAAAAAGTAAAAATGAGTTTTTTAAAACCTGTTCACTAAAGTCTGAAGTAGTCTTTGGCTGGTTGGCTCTGTGAGGGAACTCATCAGGGTAGCTTCTGCCCTGAAAGCTCATGAATAAATAGCCCGGACACCCCTATGAATAGGCCTTTAGTTGAAAGAACAAAGGCAGGTCTGTTTGCCAAGAACCACTGACGACCATGCTTTCACAGGATATCTGACCATCATTTTCTTCTATAGACTGAGAGTAAGAGACCAAAATCCCAAATCCGAGAAGCAGAGATTTTGACAAGTTTGAGTCATGTGTAGGAGGGACACAGGGGATGCCCGTGTGAGCCCCAGCCACCTTACCCCTCACAGGCCCGATGGAGTTGCTGAGGGCATAGCGCAAGATCCTTTCCTCCTGGTTGTACAGGACAAACACACTGTCCACGGAGAGCTGCTGGGTGCTGGGCAGGGCTGGCCTGGAGTCATCATGGACACACTCCTGGAAGGTGATGGTCTGACGCCACTGGTAAACATGGGTGTGTGCGCCATCTTGATTAGGCTCAGTCACCGTGTATTCCCGGGTGGAGGAGGAAGTGATCACTGAGGTG